>NW_017670514.1:165242-167747 GCF_001879085.1 Nicotiana attenuata | reverse complement strand
GCGAAGGTGTAGCACCATCATCATGATCAACAGGCCTTTTATCCTTCCTAGACCTACCTTGACCCCTACCGGTCATCTGCATGAATTAAAGAAAATGTTAGAATTGAGAATATAAATCTATATAAGTTGAGAGCGCCTGAAAAAACTAACATGCTAGTCGTCTTCGTCGACGTATCCTTCCTCGTCTGAAAAATCCTTGCTCTTCACTTATTTCATTTTCATTAGGTGATTCTTCATCCTCATTTTCTATGATTGATATTTCCTCCATATCAAATTCTTATAATATGCGTTGAGGATACTCTAAGTAATTTTCTAACTGATCATCCACCATTTGGTTAACACTTGAGGTATCGTTTTGGTAAGCAGCATCTAGCACATTCTCAACTTCCACTCTACCAATAGGCTTTGTTTTTATTACAACCAACCAATAAGCCTTATCCCTCCGCAATGGATATGGAGCATATTACACTTTCCTAACTCTTTCTGCAATTATAAAAGGATCATAGCGATCATACTCCCTCTTTTTATAAACCTCAATTATGTTGTACTGCGAGTGTACATTTGTACCTCTTCTAGGTGTGGGGTCAAACCACTTGCATCGGAAAAGTATGATCTTCTTAATTGGCCAACCTGAATATGACCATTCTAGAATCTCTTTGATCACACCATAATAATCATTTTCCCCATCCTGGTTGCCTTCACCACCTTTGACACATACCCCACTGTTATTGCTTTTTTTTTATACTTGGAGCATTCCTCGGTGTGAAATTTGTAACCATTTACATAATACTTAGACATAGTCGTAACTGTAGGTGCATGTCCGCAAGATATATCTTCCAAAAATTGATTAACACCGTTGTTTGGATTATTGACCTACATGTTGTCGCGCCCCTTTTTGACGGGGAGAGGTCCGGGTTTCGACATTCACGGGGTGTAATGACTCATTTACTTTTGGGAATTGGGTATCTGAAGAGTTGCCACCTAACGGATTACGGTGCGTTAGGGCACCTAGAGCGATTAACTCTTGGGTTGGTTTGCATTACCAGAGATTAGGGTAAGGGCTCGAAGTAACCTCGAGGGGAAGGTGTTAGGCACCCCTCTTGGTCCACAACTATGGGTCCCGATCGAACTTATATCCACAAATTAGTCCATATAAACGGTTAAATCAAATAAGTTGGAAGTAAAGCACGTTGGGTAACTCAAGTAGTAAGATAAAGGTTCGAACAAAGGTTTAAATAAAGAAAGGATTTGGTAAGGAGGGGTCCTAGGTTGGTTATCTTATAGGATCACCCCCACGCAATGTCCGGTAAATACTCCTCAATGAGGGGCTACACGTGACATTAGCGTGTAGTCATCATATCCCATGTCTACCCTTCCAATCCCCTTATTGGTCATGCAAAGTGAGTGTTTGGTCAATGATTCCTATTACGTGCTGCTACCCGTCCCTTCTTAATAGTCCTGGAGGGAGTTAGGACCTCTACCTATAGGTGGTTCTACACGTACCCCTAAGGTTTTAAAAGGCAAATATTCTAAGGCGACAGTCAAAAAGAATTTAGGACTTTCATACATAAGGGGAACAATTAAGAGGCTCAGAGTTTCCTCCTCAAACAAACACATAAGCAGCACAACTCAAGCAAAGTTAAGGTCTTTTATTAATCAATGTCCTAAAGCAGGATATCTAAGTGAATATGCAGAAACAGACAAACCATTTTCAGGCTCAGAAGTTACACCCTAGTAGGGACTCTTTTTAAAAGCCTGTTAGGATCAGAAAACATCGAGCGATAAGGACAGTTTCAGAGAATGCAGTTTTGAAAATGCCCTAAAGGCTTGCCTATACGCAGAATACTGATGTCTATATTAATGCGAAAACAGAACAGGTTTTGAAATAAACATCCTTTAATACCTATAGGCATGATATCTAGTGAGATTGAGGTAGTTTTAAAGAACTTGTTTTAGGAAATGCTTAATACTTAATAGAACCAATTCTAGGCGTGATCAAGTCGATTTATTAGACTAGAGAGAACTGTGAGTAGAGCTCCCTATATGCATGATATCTAACCGTAACACTGATTTTAACGATTTGTAGGTATGGAAACATTCATAAATACTTGTTATAACTGAATCTGGATTAGGTCCTATAGGCATGGCGTATATTACCAAACTGATTTTAAGACATGATTGTTTGGAACCTATTAAGCATGGTTTCTAAACATGACAGAATGTAAAACCTTATAGACATGGTTTCTACTTGATGAGCAAACAAACTTAAAAGTGAAATCCTATGGACATGATTTCTATTAGGCAAAGCAATCAGATTAAAGAGTAAAATCCTGTGAGCATGTTGTCTAGAGCAAACAGACTTCAAAAGTAAAGTCCTAGGAGCAGGATTTCTACCCGTATTACCCCATAAAGCATGCATCTACCCACCTTTTTACCTAAATCCCCAAAATCTTAGTTTTACAAATTATTACAGGCCAATGAATGAATTACATAAATAGAAATAAG
>NW_017670514.1:144619-160550 GCF_001879085.1 Nicotiana attenuata | reverse complement strand
GCAAGTATGGAGTCAAGGATTAGACTCATGCAAATGTGGAGTCAGAGATTAGACTCATGCAAGTATGGAGTCAAGGATTAGACTCATGCAAATGTGGAGTCAGAGATTAGACCCATGCAAGTATGGAGTCAAGGATTAGACTTATGCAAATGTGGAGTCAAAGATTAGACTCATGCAAGCATGGAGTCAAGGATTAGACTCATGCAAATAAGGAGTCAGAGATTAGACTCATGCAAGTATGGAGTCAAGGATTAGACTCACGCAAATGTGGAGTCATAGATTAGACTCATGCAAAGAGAGAATGGCATATAAGGGTAGAGTATGTCTTAGCTGGGATATATTCAGTGTCTGATGGCCGGATGGATGGTGAATTTGCTTTGTGTATACATGTTTCACGAATGCTACGCTACGTCAAATGTGCTTGCGTACAAAGAAAATCGTAAGTTTTATGAGGGGAGGTTGGTTCTTGCTTCGTCTACCGGCCTTGCTCTGCTCCGCTCTGGAAACCCCCCTTCGATTTCCCCTGGTAGCACCTGACCGTATGTGAAAATAGAATTTTTGAAAAATATGCACTCATTGATAAAATAGAATCGTTTTGGAAGCGTATTGATATATCAAGTAATTTTTGATGAACTAGTGACTGTGACACATTTCAAAGGCATTGCAGCTCTCTTATGTTGGAATTTTGAGGGTCCTCCTCAAAATTCTGCCCCAGTTTGGTAGATAATTTTTAATTGTTTGCAGATGGTGAACCTTGCTGAATCTTCTTCGGAATTTTGAGAATCCTTCTCAAAATTTTGCCCCAGTCCTTGACTGATTACTGGCTTCCTGGCACGTGATGGCGCTGGCTGGACTTGCCCCGGAATTTTGAGGATCCCCTTCAAAGTTCTTCCCCAGTTTCTAATCTTGGGGGAAATGAAAATTTTATTATGATATGACCGAGCCCGTAATACTGCCAACGTATCCCCTCTTAAACGGGAATCAGGTCAAGCGTAGTTCAATTATATCAGAAAAGAAATGTGAATTAATCTAGGCATAGTATCTCTTGACTGCGTCCGAATTGATTGGTTATGGCCAGATTTCTCTGTCCATTTCTACAAGTATGAGTGCTCCTCCTATTAGGACCCTGTGAACCATATACAGACCTTGTCAATTGGGAGAGAATTTCCCTTTGGCTTCATCTTTATGAGGGAAGATTTTCTTCAATACCAACTGCCCTGGTGCAAACTGTCTTGTTTTTACTCTTTTGTTGAAAGCTCTAGACATTCTGTTCTAATAAAGTTGGCCGTGGCATACTGCGTTCATCCTCTTCCCATCGATAAGGGCCAATTGTTCATAGCGGGTCCTTATTCATTCCCCATCGCTGAGTTCAGCTTCATGTATGACTCTCAAAGAAGGCATCTCTACCTCGGCTGGGATGACAGCCTCGGTACCATAAACCAACATGTAGGGGGTTGCCCCGGTTAACGTGCGAACTATGGTGCGGCACCCTAACAGAGCAAGGGGTAACTTCTCATGCCACTGCTTGTGATTTTCCATCATTTTCCTTAGTATCTTCTTAATATTTTTGTTGGCGGCTTCTATGGCTCCATTCATCTGAGGTCTGTTGGCGGTGGAATTCTTGTGCTTGATTTTGAAAGTTTCACATATAGATTTCATCATATCACAATTGAGGTTGGCGGCATTGTCAGTAATAATGGACTTAGGAACTCCGAGTCGGCAAACAATGCGATCATTGACAAAATTTGCGACGACTTTCTTGGTTACAGCTTTGTAAGATGCAGCTTCTACCCATTTTGTGAAGTAATCAATGGCTACCAGAATAAACCGGTGTCCGTTCGAAGCAGTGGGCTCAATCGGACCGATAACATCCATTCCCCAGGCGGCGAAAGGCCAAGGTGAGCTTGTTGCATTGAGCTCGTTTGGCGGCACTTTTATCATATCGTCATGCACTTGACAATGAAAGCATTTGCGGACATACTGAACACAATCCGTCTCCATGGTCATCCAAAAGTAACCTGCCCTGAGTATTTTCTTGGCTAGAACGAAACCATTCATGTGCGGACCGCAGGTCCCAGCATGCACATCCTCAAGTACCTTAGAAGCTTCCTTCGCGTCGACACACCTTAGTAACCCCAAATCAGGAGTTCTTCTGTACAAGTTCCCTCCGCTGTGGAAGAAGTGATTTGACAATCTCCGGAGTGTGCATTTTTGAATGTGATTTGCATGCTCCGGGTATTCTCCCTTTGATAAGTATTCATTGATGTCATGGAACCAAGGCTTTCCATCGGCTTCTTCCTCGACATGAGCACAGTAAGCTGGTTGACTATGGATCCTCACCAGAATGGGATCAATGTAGTTCTTATCTGGATGTTGTATCATGGATGACAAAGTGGCTAATGTTTCGGCAAACTCATTCTGAATTCTGGGCACGTGTCGGAAATCTATCTTTGTGAACCTCCTTTTCAATTCCTGCACATGGTGCAGATATGGCAATATCTTGGAATTCTTGGTGGCCCACTCTCCTTGTACCTGGTGCACAAGCAAATCTGAGTCACCGATCACCAGCAACTCCTGAACGTTCATGTCGACTGCCATGTTGAGCCCTAGTATGCAGGCTTCATATTTCGCCATGTTGTTAGTGCAGGGGAATTTGAGTTTAGCAGATACCGGATAGTGCTGACCCGTTTCTGATACCAAAACTGCTCCAATGCCCACTCCTCTGAAATTTACGGCTCCATCAAAGAACATCCTCCAACCGTCGTATGCTTCGGTAATGTCTTCCCCTACGAATGACACTTCTTCATTAGGAAAATACGTTTTCAAGGTTTCGTATTCTCCTCCCACCGGATTTTCAGCAAGGTGATCTGCCAATGCTTGTACCTTGACCGCCTTTTGAGTTACATAGACGATTTCGAACTCACTCAGTAGTATCTGCCATTTAGCTAACTTCCTAGTAGGCATGGGCTTCTGAAATATGTACTTAAGGGGATCCATTCTGGATATGAGGTATGTAGTGTAGGCACAAAAATAATGCCTCAATTTCTGGGCTGCCCAGGTCAGAGCGCAGCAAGTGCGTTCAAGCAGAGAATACCGTGCTTCATAAGGTGTGAATTTCTTACTCAGGTAATATATGGCTTGCTCCTTTCTTCCTGTCTCATCATGTTGTCCTAAAACACATCCGAAGGCTTCATCCAAAATGGATAGATAAAGTAGCAAAGGTCGTCCTGGCTCTGGCGGGACCAGAACTGGCGTGTGGACAGGTATTCCTTGATTTTGTCAAAAGATTTCTGACAATCCTCGCTCCAACATCTTGAAGATGGGTTCACATATTACTGTGGAATGTGCTATGAAACGACTGATGTAATTGAGCCGTCCCAAGAAGCTCATCACATCCTTTTTGCTTTTAGGTGGTGGTAACTCCTGAATAGCTTTGACTTTAGTCAAGTCTAGCTCGATCCCTCGGCGACTGACAATGAATCCCAATAACTTTCATGCGGGAACCCCGAATTCACACTTTGCGGGATTCAACTTGAAATTGTACCTCATGAGCCTGTGAAGAACTTCCTCAAGTCTACTATGTGATCTGCGGCCCTCTTGGATTTGATAATGACGTTGTCCACATATACCTCTATTTCCTTATGTATCATATCATGGAAGATGGTTGTCATGGCCCTCATGTAAGTATCCCCAGCATTCTTTAGACCGAACGACATCATTTTGTAACAGTACACACCCCAAGGCATAATAAAAGTTGTCTTCTCGGCATATTCTTCATCCATCCAGATCTGGTGATAACTTGCGAAGAAATCTACAAAGGATTGGAGTTCATGCTTGGCACAATTATCGATCAGGATATGTATATTTGGCAGTGGGAAGTCGTCTTTGGGACTTGCTTTATTTAAATCCCGATAATCAACACATACTCGGACCTTTCCGTCCTTCTTCGGAACTGGCACAATGTTGGCTAACTAGGTTGGGTACTCAACCACCCTGAGAACTTTGGCTTTGATCTGCTTGGTAACTTCCTCCTTGATTTTCAAACTCATGTTTGGTTTGAATTTTCTGAGTTTCTGTTTGACTGGCGGACACATGGGGTTAGTAGGCAACTTGTGAGCCACTATAGATGTGCTCAAACCGGTCATATCATCATACGACCATACGAAGTTGTCCTCATATTCCTTTAGAAAATGGATGTATTCTTCCTTCTCTGTTGGTGACAAGTGAATGCTGATGTGGGTCTCTTTGATGGTCTCGACGTCTCCCAAATTTACTGCTTCTGTTTCGTCCAAGTTGGACTTAGGCTTGTTCTCAAAATTCTCAACTTCTCTGACAATTTTCTCGGGTATCTCATCTTCTTCCTCTGAGTCACTATTCTCATGTTGCGTTGCCTTATTACATGTCATAGTCACCGGTTCATCAGAAAAAGTAATAATAACACTATAGAAGGGAAAAGTATAAAAATATAAAAGTAGTAATGAATAATGGTAAAGGACAAATGTATTCGATTAAAACTGAGAAAATTGTTCAAACAAAGCTTGGCTCGGTCGATCAAGCATTTATTTTGAAACGAAGAAATCTTAAAACAAAATTGCTGGAAATTTTAAATGCCTATAACGGCGATAATCTGCCAAGCTACCCAGGGACTCGGCGGGCTCGGGATGGTGTGACTGTCCAGTTTCTGAGAACAGCTCCCTTCGCCACAGTCTGAATGGTGAGGCCTTCTTCCTCCTCCTCCTCAATTATGGCACAATTGGTAGTGACTGGAAGCGGGATGGTTGGGAATTATAGGTGTGATGGACAGTGGCTGGTTGAGAATATCTAGGAGATGAAGGTTGATATGTAGGTGGTGATGCTTGGTATGTAGGTGGAGGTGTTTGGTATGTGGGTGGAGGTGATTGGTATGTGGGTGGAGGCGTCTGGTAGGTGAGTGGAGTTTTTGGGCCTTGAGCCACCATTATTGCCCCAACATTTCTCTTCTTCGATATACTGCCTGGTTGGAGTGCCTTATTCGTGGCTTGCAGTGCCTCGAAATTCGTTACCATCCCGCTCTTGATTCCTTCCTCGATCCTTTACCCGCGCTTGATGATATCAGAGAATTTGTGATTTTCGATAACCATCAACTTCTCATAATATTGCGGATCCTGTGCCCTGACGAAGAATTTATTCATTTGTTATTCCTCCAAAGCGGGCCTGACCTTGGCGGCTTCCGACCTCCAACGAGTAGCATATTCGCGGAAAGTCTCAATAGGTTTCTACTTAAGATTCTGAATGTAAAAGACATCCGGTGCATTCTCTGTGTTGAACCTGAACCGGTCCATGAAATCCAATGCCATGCTTACCCAATTTGACCATTTATTGGGATTCTGGCTGATATACCAAGACAAAGCGTCCCCAGTAAGGCTCCTCATAAAGAGCTTCATCTGTATATTTTCATCTTTTTCAACCCCGATAAGCTTGTCACAGTAGGTTCTTAGGTGAACCCTGGGATCACCTGTGCCATCAAATATTTCGAACTTGGGAGGTTTGTACCCCTATGGCAATTCCACATCGGGTTGTATGCACAGATCTTCGTAGTTCAAACCTTCTATTCCTCTATCGCCTTTTCAACACCTTGATCTCGGCTTGTTAACTTCTTGAGTTCTTCGACCATGTTCTTAATGAGTAGGTCCTTTTCAGAGGGTTCCGGTGCACAGGAGATTGGTTAGGTAGAATATGATATTATTTCCACGTATATGGGGTTGCTCTAATGGGTGCCAGGGACTTCGGTATAGTGATGATCATTGGTGGAACTTTGTGGATCGGGAATGAGTGGTGGTGTATTTTGGGGAGTGTGGTAAGTGGAGGTTGGAATTGGTTGATGATGATGTTGTGGTGGAGCTGGTATTGGCAATGGATTGATATTTTGAGGTGGAGTTGCGTATTGATTTGGTGCGGTAGGATTTTGTGGCTGTTGGTTTTGTGTGTTTTGAGGAGGTGTTGGGTTCTTTGTGTTCTGTTGGTGGATATCAGGGGCTTTGAGGGTGAGTGACAAATTTGCCAAATTGCGAACCTGCTCAAGTTCTCCTTGCAGTTCTAGTATCTTTTGTTCCAGTCTTAAAACCAGGTCATTCGAGGACGGAGTACTGCGGCCGTCAGAAGTCTCTGCGTTCTCAACATTTTCCTTCCGTATTCCACTTAAGTCGTCCATCTTTGATTTTTCCTCTGCCTTTTGCGTTGCTTGGAGGAGGAAGAGGAGGTGGAGGGCCTCTAGATCTGGTATAATATGCTGATGAGGCCAGTATGGATGAACCAACCTAAGGGGATGGGAATAATAATAATAATAATAATAATAATAATAATAATAATAATAATAATAATAATAATAATAAGAAGGTGACAAGTTAGTGAGGATCCTGAAATGTTTGCAGTATCCAAACAAATATTGCGGAAATATAAATTCGCGTCCTATTTTGGGAGCCTCGTTGTGCCCGAGGTAGGCCTAGCGACAAGTAGATGTGGAGAACTTTTAATGCCAATAAATGCTTCATTTCATAATGTAAAATAAACGAATCCCAAAACGACACTAAGATAATAACAAGATAAGTCACTACTGGCACTTGGCCTTATTATATTTGAAAAGCAAGTAAACCTAATCTATTTGGTCTCGGAAGGACTTTCTTCAGGCTGAATGCTCTTGTCGATCAAATCCCCCAGTCACGTAGGCTCATTAGCAGGAATGCCGTTGCCAAATGCCCTTCTTCGTTTCCCTCAGCGTTTTGGCAGTCGGTGACTCTCTTCCTCACTTTTCCTTCCAATTCCAACAGGTTGTATTCCAGATATTCAAGCTTCTCACTGGATTTGGCGGCCCTCTCTTTCCATTCATTGATTTGGTTATCTGATGGAAGATTCCTCCACCAGTCTAGCAAGAGTGAGGGTGTGCTAACCATACCGAAGCTGGGGACCTCGTGCATCATTTCTTGCAAAACAAAAGGTTAGATCTTACCCCCACCAGACTCGACTATTTATACGTTTGTGATCAACATATCGGCATTTAGTTCTCCAAATTAATCACAGAACGTGGTTGTGTCTGTTGGGAATATGGAAAACCCGATGGACTTTGGATAAGGCTTATCTTAAAGGATCATTATGTGGACAACATAACTGATCCAACTAGGTTTGACCATGATGCATGCACAATTTAAACAGAGTAAGGATTGTATGAAGTTTTAGACCGATACCCTCAAGCGGACAACTTGAGGGGGAAGGCACGGAACCGTCGATTGCACCGCTGATCGACTGGTTTTACCGCAATAAGCCTTTTCGAATTTAAGGGTAGTAAATAGGAAGAGCGCAACCACTCATTAAAGCGTTGCTATAGGATTTGAGACGCACGAGTGGAATATGATGCGGAGCATGATTTATGCAGCAATTAATAACATGTAGTCAAGTTTTTCATGTAGGAGAAAAAAAATACAGTATCTAAATAATTGAAAGACGGCTACAGGTAAAAGGAAATAAGGAGACAAATTAGTTTCAGGGCAATAAAGAAATCATAAATGCTTGAAAAATGGACAATTAAATTCAAATAAGGGAGAAGGGTAAGGGATAAGCATGCTTGGACTAATTTGTAAAAGACGAGTTCGTTAGGGGTAAGAGCCTAAAAATATCCCCAATAGAGTCGCCATGCTGTCGCGCCCCCTTTTTTCCCTTCCTTTTTGACGGGGAGAGGTCCGAGTTTCGACATTCACGGGGTGTAATGACTCATTTCCTTTTGGGAATTGGGTATTTGAAGAGTCGCCACCTAACGGATTACGGTGCGTTAGGGCACCTAGAGCGATTAACTCTTGGGTTGGTTTGCATTACTAGAGATTAGGGTAAGGGCTCGAAGTAACCTCGAGAGAAAGGTGTTAGGCACCCCTCTTGGTCCACAACTGTGGGTCCCGATCGAACTTATATTCACAAATTAGTCCATATAAACGGTTAAATCAAATAATTTGCAAGTAAAGCACATTGGGTAACTCAAGTAGTAAGATAAAGGTTCGAACAAAGGTTTAAATAAAGAAAGGATTTGGTAAGGAGGGGTCCTAGGTTGGTTATCCTATAGTATCACCCCCACGCAATGTCCGGTAAACGCTCCTCAATGAGGGGTTACACGTGACATTAGCGCGTAGTCATCATATCCCATGTCTACCCTTCCCATCCCCTTATTGGTCATGCAAAGCGAGTGTTTGGTCAACGATTCCTATTGCGTGCTGCTACCCGTCCCTTCTTAATGGTCCAGGAGGGAGTTAGGACCTCTACTTATAGGTGGTTCTAGACGTACCCCTAAGGTTTTAAAAGGCGAAAATTCTAAGGCGACAGTCAAAAAGCATTTAGGACTTTCATACATAAGGGGAACAATTAAGAGGCTCAGAGTTTCCTCCTCAAACAAATACATAAGCAGCACGACTCAAGCACAGTTAAGGTCTTTTATTAATCAATGTCCTAAAGCAGGATATCTAAGTGAATATGCAGAAACAGACAAACCATTTTCAGGCTCAGAAGTTACACCTTAGTAGTTGCCTAGGGACTCTTTTTAAAAGCCTGTTAGGATCAGAAAACATCGAGCGATAAGACAATTCAGAGAATGCAGTTTTGAAAACGCCCTAAAGGATTGCCTATACGCAGAATACTGATGTCTATATTAATACGGAAATAGAACAGGTTTTGAAATAAACATCCTTTGATACCTATATGCATGATATCTACTGAGATTGAGCCAGTTTGAAAGAACTTGTTTCAGGAAATGCTTAATACTTAATAGAACAAATTCTAGGCGTGATCAAGTCGATTTATTAGACTAGATAGAACTGCGAGTAGAGCTCCCTATATGCATGATATCTATGCGTAACACTAATTTTAACAATTTGCAGGTATGGAAACATTAATAAATACTTGTTATAACTGAATTTGGATTAGGTCCTATAGGCATGGCATATATTATTAAACTGATTTTAAGACATGATCGTTTGGAACCTATTAAGCATGGTTTCTAAACATGTGACAGAATGTAAAACCTTATAGACATGGTTTCTATTTGATGAGCAAACAAACTTAAAAGTGAAATCCTATGGACATGATTTCTATTAGGCAAAGCAATCAGATTAAAGAGTAAAATCCTATGAGCATGTTCTCTAGAGCAAACAGACTTTAAAAGTAAAGTCCTAGGAGCAGGATTTCTACCCGTATTACTCTATAAAGTATGCATCTACCCACCCTTTTTACTAAAAACCCCAATATCTGTTTACAAATTATTACAAGCCAATGAATGAATTACATAAATAGAAATAGAAAATCAAGAAGCTATTCTATAGGGAGCCTTCAATTAGGACCAGATTTCCCAAAGCCTCCAATGGCCTCATATGCGTCAGTTCCATAGACAAATCAGAGTCTAGGTGCATCAAAGTTTCCTAAGGATCTCAAGGATCACGGACAGTGCTTACACCTAAACTTAGTAACCAAAGATTGAACAAGTGCAGTGTGGAAAGGCCGGCCTCAATACGCCAGAGTTCAGAGGGTTCTCAAAAGGATCCCAGGGTAGTACACATACTAGAGGGGACAGAACTTATTGACTAAGAGTAGAGTGAGAAGTGATGGACACAAATTTTAAAAGGTTTTAGTAAGAAATTGTATTTAACAAAAAAGTCTTTTCTTTTGAAAATAATGTAGTAGAACAACAGAGACTTGTTTGAAGAGATGAACATAATTCAAAACTCCTTAGGACAGGTTTATACATATCTAGTTCACAGAAACAAGTAAATTCAGCAGTCACACACAGGGGTCGAGGGGTTTGGGGATACATAGAACATTTGCCTGCAAACACTTAACCTAGCAAAGGTCTAGGACTGGTTTGGAAATGCTCAGAAACAGTTGACACTGGCATAGTCACAAAACCAGACATGAAGAACACAACCATATAGAGGGGTGATAGGGATATGGGAATTCATGGGATATAGGATGGTAAGTACACAACAAGTAAGAGATAGGATATGCTCAGAAACACACATAAAGGGGAATGTACTGATCTAAAGGAAGGGGAAGACATAATAATGTGCTGATAATGTAACTCTTAACTACAAATTTCACAACAAAACCATAAATAAAAGCAAAGTAGAAACAAGAGGAACTGAAACAATAAGAGAATCATGTTGTTGTTGGAACTTTAAATTGAAACTAGGACACACCAGTTAAGAGGAGAGTAAGCAAAATGAAAGAAGAAGAGAGCACAAATGGTTAGTCTTGGCTTGCAGCCGGCTAACTTAGAACAGTAGCAAATAGCACAAGAGAGAGCAGAGATTTTTTAGTATGAGAGATAGTTTTGCACCCCAGTGTTCGTGTTGTGCTAATGAAAGACTAGAGTATTTATAGCTTGAAAACAGGTAGCAAATTAGGTAAGAATCATAGTAGCATGGTAATTAAGGAACTCAGAATCAATCAGTCAAAAAATCAAGGCAAGTACTCCCTTAAGTCAAGGGAATTAATTCAAACGGTAAGAACCAGTAGCATATAAGGCGAGAAAAATCAGTACATGACTAATAAGGAAAGAATCAAGGTTCAGTAAGCATAGGGTAGTCAATTAGGACTAAGTTCGGAAAACTCCAATTAAGGAAATAATTCAGTGAGAATAAAGTGCCACAGCAAATAAGGTAAGGGGATCGGTCGATTTAAACAGACAAGGTAGAATTTTAGGGTTTAAAAGAAAATCTTTCAATCAAACCATCAAGTAAGGAAATCAGAATCAATCAAGAGAGAGTTATGATTCTATACTTCAACGTATAAGTAGAGAAGAACAAACAGACGTAGCAAATAGGCGAGGTCAGCAATATCGACAGAAAGAGGCAAGAGATGAACAATCAAGATGAATGCAATCACATAGAGGTGATATAAGTAGGCTAAGAACTCAGTAAAACCTATTCGAAGCACGGTAACCACAGAAACTTAACAAGAATTGAGCAGTCATGCTAACACACAAAAACAAAGAAAAGAAGATCTAAAAAAATATTAGGGCTTTTAATTTAGGCGAGTTGAAAAAGCAGTAAGAACATAGAATCAGTCAAGATATGCAAGGATAGAAGTTTCAAATATAAAGAATCAGTTTAAACAAAGCGTATAAGAAGTTCTGAAAACCATAGCTTTACAAGAGAGTAAAACAACTCGCAATCGATGATTTTTTACAAAAGAAGTTTGAGAATAGTGTAAAACATAGAAAGAAACAGACTTGAATCGTCAAAAACATCACAGATCTAAGAGATACAAACAAAAGTTAGGGTTTCAAAGGAAACCCAAATAGAAACGGAAGAACCTGCTATAAACTTCAAAGATCGTAACAAATATGGTGTAATTTTGCCCAAAATCATACCGGAGAAGCCATGATTAACCAAAACAGCAATCCTAGATACAACTCGGCGTGGCCTAGGGCCCTTGAAGGCCTCGGAGAGGATGAGCAAGGTGATGGAGGAACCATTAGAGGCTTGGGGTTGAAAGGTGGTCACCGGAGAAGACCGGAGAAGGAGGCGGCGCTTGAGGAGGAACTAGGGTTAGGTTGAGAGAAGAGAGGAGACCAGAGGATTCAAAGGCGGCGGGTTGTGAAGAATGGCTAGGGTTAGGGTGGTCTTAGGAATTAAAAAAGGAAAGGGGTTGTATGGACCGTTGATCTAGGAGATCAACGGCCAGGATTTGATCGGGTAGATGGGTTCCGGGTTTAGGTAGATAGGGTATGGGTCGGGTTAATTGGGTATGAAATTAGGCTGGGGAATGGGTTCAATTTGGGCTACAATTGAAAGCCAAATCTGGCTATAATTTAAATAGCCACTTTTCTCTATTTAATTTATAATAAATAATAAGTAGTTTCTGGAGAATAATTTAATGTGCCAAGATGATTTAAAATATATAATTATCATTTAAAAAATATAGGGACTAATTTCACGCATATAAAAATGTAATTATTCATAAAAGGGCTAATATTGTGATTATATGTAATTTAGCTTGAAAAATACCAAATGCAATTATAAAAAATGCATAAAAATATATCAACCATATTTTGGCATAAGTATAGAGATTAAATGAATAAATCATCATAACAATAAGTTGGGAAATAATTATTGGGAATTTTATGAATAAAAGGGAAGAAAATAAATCAATTTAAATCCTTAAAATCATGGGAAAAATTATAAAAACCTTGTGCATGCTTATATATGCATATATATGCTATTTGAAGGTATTTATGCATATTTAAAATATATAAGGAAAAATTGGGTATCAATACATGTAGCGTTAAATAAATCACAAGTGAGCAAGTATATTCACAAGTATGTACATTCACATGTGAGAAAGTATGTAAGATGCACTTACACACTCTTTAAACCATGCCTCAAATGTAGAGTATACAGCACCATGACCAAATTGACTCACGAAGTCACTAAGCGACGCATTGAAAATTATTTGTTAGTTGCATCAACCAAATTAAATCATAGCCCATGTAAATTAATCTTACGTCAACACTTACTTAAGAAAGGGTTGAACTTGCAGACAATTTAGCAACATATGATTTGAAGCTGATTTGTACTCCATACTACTTAGGCCCTTTTTTGTTCTATCTTTAGAACCTCGGCCTGGTTGATTGAATATGGACATTGGTGGATATAATGGATCAATCTCAATCACCGCATTGTGCCAATTGGGCCTATTTCTAGCACATGGCACATGACTGTCAAAGTAGTAAGAACAAAAATGGGTAGTTTCCTTTGCAAGATAGGCTTCTTGTATGGATCCTTCAATCCTATTCCTCTATTTAACAAATCGTTTGCACTTGCCGATAGTCCTGCATATTATCATATTAGACGACAACATTAAAGAAAATTACAAGAATAAATCAAGGTTTGATCATTACCTCTCGAATGGATACATCCACCTGCATTGAACCGGGCCTCCAAGTCGCGCCTCGTGTACAAGATGAATTGAAAGTTGTTCCATCACATCAAAGAACCACACGGAAAAATCCTTTCCAGCTTATTACTGATTACAAGAATGCTCCGATTCATTTGAAATAGGTTTTCTTCCCTTAATGTGGTAGAACATAAGTCTTTGAAAAATAAACTTTTCTCTGTGATGGGTTTCCATATATTTCCAGGCAAACCACAAAATGCAATAGGGATTGAGGTTTTCATGAATATATGACAGTCATGATGAGTAGCTTTCCCTCAACCATATCGGCACGTTTTTCCCAGGTTCGATGCATAGCCCTCGGGCATCTTTAGGTTTGTAACCCACTACAAATCTGTCGTCTTTATTCCAAAGTGAATGTGTAGCTGGCCTTGGGCTTGAACACCTTACCATTGTTCCCAGACTACAAATGTAATTCATGTCGCCTGCAATATTCTTGTAAGTCCAGTCTAGCCTTCGGGTTATCTTTTGTTTTATTCCTATCATCCATCACTGTGTTGAACAAATTGTCAAAATGGTTCTTCTCAATATGCATGACATCAAGATTGTGTCGGAGAAGATTATCCTTCCAATATGGCAACTCCCAAAATATGCTCTGTTTTGTCTAGTTATGAGTAACACCATATCCAGGAAATCTAGAAGGTGGGGCCTCAGTAACTTTAGTGAAGTTATGAACCCCCTCCCAAAATTCCTTACCGGAATAAATTGGAGGTGGCAAATCATGTTCAACTGTATTCCTTTTGAATGCTTTCTTCATCCTTCTGAACTCATGATCAACCGGCAAGAACTGACGATGACAATCAAACCATGATTGCTTTCGGCCATGTCTTAAAGTGAACACTTTACCATTTTCAAGGCAGTAAGGACATGCTAACTTTCCGGCATTCATCCACCCAGATAATTTTCCATACGCAGGAAAATCATTAATGGTCCACATTAAGTTAGCACGCAAGTTGAAATTTTGCTTAGTTGATATATCATATGTCTCAACTCCATCATACCACAGTTGTTTAAGCTCATCAATCAGAGGTTGCAAATATACATCAATCAAACTCTTTGGATTGCGGGGACCGGGAATAACACAATTTAAAAAAATATATGGACTAGTCATACACATTTCAGGCGGAAGATTATACGGCGTAATAAAGACCGGCCAACATGAATATGGTGTTGAACCATCAGCACACAAACCCAATCGAACATTCCTCGGTTCACTAGCATAATCCGGATACGTCCTATCAAAATGCTTCTAAGCTTCCCCATCTGAAGGATAACACATAATACCGGGCGGCCTTCTATTTTTATAGTGTCATCTCATATGAGGAGCGGAACTCATCGATGCGTACAACCTCTTTAATCTAGGAATAAGAGGTAAGTAATGCATCAACTTCACAACAGCCTTCTTCCCGTTGGAAAGCCTATTAAAACGTGGTTTTTCACAAAATTTACAACTTTCTAAATCTGCATCACCCTTATAATACAACATGCAACCATCTTCACAACAATCGATTCTTATAGACGAGAGTCCTAACTTAGAAACCAATCTTTCAGCCTTATAGAAATCTTCCGGTATGTTGAAAGCTGGGTCAACTAGTTCACTCATAAGGCCAATGAAAGAATCCATTCCCGCTTGAGAAATAAAGGTATTTGATTTGATACTTAATAATCTAACCGCAATAGACAACTGATAGTGCATACTCCCTTGTCTTAGTGGACGACTAGCGGCCTCTAACTGTTCATAAAAATATTTTGCCTTTTCGTTAGGTGGTTGTTCAACACTTTCATGGGCATCAAAATCGAAGTGCATCCCTAAAGCATCCGCAACCATTTCATGGTATCTAGGATGTTGAACGTTATTCTCCACCGACCTACTACTTTTACCAACAACTACGTTATGAAATACACCATTAGTACCATCAACTTCTCCATGACTAGTCCAACAAAATAATTATCCATAAACCCCTATCTATAAAGATGAGTCGTAACATCATCCGAACCTAAAAAATGCAAACACTTGCACTTAGTACAAGGACACCTAATCATCCCTCCAATCCGAAACAGTTTAAGTGACATTTCATGGCTAATAAATTCCTTAACCCCTTCTATAAATTCCTCCCTAAAAAACCAACGATTAGGATAATTCCTATTATACATCCAACTACGATATTCCATCTGCATAAAGAACAAATAAATTACATGTTATATTAATCATAATTCAAATTAATTTTTAGAATAAGTTACATAATAAACTTTAGTTACAAAGTACAACATTTACTTACTAGAATATTGAATTAGTTAAGCCATTCAACTAGACTAACTCATTCAATTATAATTTGTTAGCACACTCAATTAATCTAGCATAAATAAATTGCATGTTATATTAATTTGAAAGTTCACATATATCCCTAAATAAGTTCTTTTAAAATTCAATTGTAAGAAGTAATTTGAAAGTTCACATGTATCTCTAATATGAACTCTTCTAATTTGAACAATCCCTAATTTATGTCAACTCACAATTATACAACTAAACTTAATTAAACATTAACTAAACTCTAATTTATACAATTAAAATAATTAAAATTACTTAAATTAAAAAATATAGATAACTAACCTTGAAATGTTATTAGCACCTAAGACATGCATCTGGGTCTTCCAAAATATAAAAATTCAAAATTACACAAAATACCAATTCACAAAGAGGGGCTGGAGTACAAATATGAACTCTTCTAATATGAACAATCCTAAATGATAAATGATCACACATGAAATATTTCAAAGGTTCAATGACAAGGCAACTCACAATTATACAACTAAATTTAATTAAACATTAACTAAACCCTAATTTATACAATTAAAATAATTAGAATCACTTAAATTGAAAAATGTATATAACTAACCTTGAAATGCTAGGATGGGGGGTTTGATTTTGGGAGGCGGAACGGTGGCAGCGGCACAGTGGCGGGGGGGG
>NW_017670514.1:87241-144576 GCF_001879085.1 Nicotiana attenuata | reverse complement strand
TTCTAGGTGCTTCGTTTTTGTGTGAGGAGGGAGATTGGAGTAGATTTTTGGTGGGGATTTGGGGAATCGCGGCAGTGGGGAGGAG
Organism: Nicotiana attenuata; assembly: GCF_001879085.1. Classification (NCBI taxonomy): domain Eukaryota; kingdom Viridiplantae; phylum Streptophyta; class Magnoliopsida; order Solanales; family Solanaceae; genus Nicotiana; species Nicotiana attenuata. Next base: position 144,491 of record NW_017670514.1, on the reverse strand, counting down.
AAGAAGAGAGATGGAAGAGAGATAGAGAAAAGAGGGAAAATGGAGAAAACCCCGTCCGGGCCAGAACTAATTTAAATATTTCCGACCGACTTCGATCGGAAATATCGGTCGAAATTATTAAGTGCCCTTTGACTGGACATTTTCCGATCGAATTTGTCATGACCCAAACCGAAGGGCCGCGACGGGCACCCGGTGCCTTACTCAACCGCGTACCAACGTAACATATCTTTCTTATCATACTATCATGGGTAAATGATCCAGAAAGTCCGTCATGAGATAACAAGAATGAAGCATAAGGGAATACTTGACATAGGACGACCCAACATGTAATACAAACTTATACATGTAACATACGGTCCTATAAGACCAAAACGAACACTCATACACTGAACATAGGCCGACAAGGCCATACAATCTTTCATATACATGACATCTGTCTACAAGCCTCTAAGAGTACATACACATCATAAAGGTCAGGACAGGGCCCCACCATACTAATCAATACATGTCCAAATCATACTGACCAAATAGGCAACTCCAGAGCAAGTGGAGTGCACCAACACCTTCCGCTGAGCTGATAGCCTACTAGGAGGATTGTCAACCTGTCTATCAGGACCTGCGGGCATGAAATGCAGCGTCCCCAGGAAAAAGGGACGTCGATACGAATAAAGTACCAAGTATGTAAGGCATGAAAGTATAAATAAGAACAGTAATGTAAAGTGAGATAGAGGAGATACAACCTGTGACATCTGAGTGCCTCCGGGGGCTATTGACATGAAATGCATATACATATATATACATAAACTTTTAAAAACATACGCCTCTGTAGGCATCATCATCATCATATCGTACCCGGCCTCAAAGAGGACTCGGTAAAAACGTACCCAACCATCATAAGGCTCGGTAGAATCGTACCCGGCCACGTGGAGCTCGGTAAACCCAACTGATCAGTGGTTGCACAATAGGTTCCGTACCCGGCTGACTATAGCGCGACTCGGTAGAGTAAAATATATACTATATATAATGCATGCTGCACTCATGGAATCACGTTCTAAACCTTTCGGAGTGACGTAAGGTCGTTGCACCTTCGATTAACTTTATGTATATCCATACCATCAATATTAACCTCAGTAGGATTCAAGGATCATACATACTTGCTTAGAATAACTTTATAAGAAAAGAACAACACAGGCAACTAGGAGTAGATCCGTTATGAAATAGCGTATTCATTTCACTTTAGATCATGCCAAACGAAAGAAGGAAATGCCTTAACATACCTTTGGAATCTTCTATCCAATCGTCAAGCAAGCTTAATATGATCTTCTTACGTCTACAATGAGTAAACCGACTTCGTCGTCATCATATAAGCATTGCAACTCTCATATTTAGAAACAATATTCTACAAGTAAACGGACAGCACCTCCCCTATTTGTACTACATCCCATATGTTACCAAAAGTCATCAAACAACCCAAACAACAACAATATAATTCACAATAAGCTCTCTGATTAGTTCAACAACTATTTTGAGCGGCAAACTCGACTTACGATTAACAAAATATGGTTTGAATCCAATTCCTTTTCCATGAATCTGCCTACAACATATATAACATCATACTTATTCTTACCATATCATTTTCAACACAAAACATCATAAGCATAATCTTCAAATATAGTCCACACGCCTAACACCTTAACCTTTACCGTCAACATCTTATTTTTCATGTTATCTTCTTCAATCCACTGAATTAGCACATAGACAGCAGCCACAACATAATGAAACTATTTATAAAAATTTCCAGCCGCAACAACCCATATATATAGCCTCAACACAGCCTACAAAGAAAAGATAATGATTCCTTATGCCATGACAATTACTATTTTGTAGATTTTCACTCAAACAACTCAACCAACACATGATTGACCTTAAGCACAACCAAGGACATGATTTACATACCTTAGGCAGTAGATACAACTTGAAATCCTCAGCTGGTGTAGCTCACAACAACCCTCAATCACACTACAACACTATAGGAGTGGTATTATCTTCTTGAATCAACCTTTGTGTTCAAGTTGGTGTGTAAATACTTGTATTTTGCCTTGAAACTGTAATATATACGAAGGAGGGACTGATTCTTATCTTAAACATAAAGAACAACATGAAATCTGAAGTTACTTACCCTTGAAGAACCCTCCAAAACAGCCACAAGATGAAGAACTACGATCTAGCAAGCACCACAAGATTTCTAGCGTTGGATTCATGTTTTTATCTTAGGTTTTCACCCTAGAATCATGGAGGAACCCTTGGAGGCATTTAGGAGGGTTTAGGAACTGTTGTGGATGAGAAAAATGAGTTAAAACGACATATAAATGACTTAAATACAAGCTGAAGTTTAAACCGACTTTGTGGGTCCCATGGAAGCTGCTTGCGCAGTCTCGCGAAAATGCGAATATCTCTCTAGTCCGATGTCGTATTGACGAACGGTTTAATGCGTTAGAAACTAGACTCGTATCTTCAATTTAATATGTAGTTCATCCCTTGATTCCAAGTATATTAGGAGAAACGTGCAACTACATTTGACCTAAATTTCAGCATATTATGAATGTAACTTGTGATGACCTTTGCCAACTTTTGTTCCACAACTCGCTTGACTTAAAAACATAACAAACGACAATCATACGACTAAAATAACTCATAACTTAACCTCCTTATCATGTTAATCACCCTAGTCTCACCCCAAAACTATATGTTATAACATTCCAAACTTGTTGACTTTCGACAAAACTTATTTTCTTCAATTCGTTTAGCGTCTAAGCTTTCCAACCCTTTTGGTACTTGTTATTCATGATCTTAAAGATTTTTAACCTCCAAGATAACATGATGAACTTACGTTATGTACTTTCAATGACAATCTCATTTTTTTAGCTTACATCAATTGACTTACGACGTACTCTCACGTACGAAAACATGGGATGTAACAAAATTGGTCGGAAAATGATTTTAAATTATTTTTATAATTAATTTTATTACAATACCGATCAAAGTCGGTCGTTTTTAGTCGAATTATAATATATATAATATATATATATATATATATATATATATTTTTTTTTTTTTTTTAAATATTGAATATTAAAATTTAGGATCTTAAATGAATTTAATATTATGTATGTATATATAAATATATATGTATATATACATACATAGATATAGGATATAGTGTCCATATAAAAGTAATTTTAAAACACACACACACACACAAATATATATATATATATATATATATATATATATATATATATATATATATATATATATATATATATATATCAAATAAGTATTAAATATTGTTTATTTAAACGATATTTATTATTTACGCACACACACAAATATTATTAAATTTATATTTTAATTATTTTAAAATCGTGTTTCCGACCGAACTTGGTCGGAAATATTTAATTATAAGCTATAATACATTTTTATCTTGGGCAGGAAATATTAATTTCAAACTCTCCGACAGAGTTCAGTCAGAAATTTGGAAAAAGTTTAATAAAAAATTAATTTTTTACTTTTTATACAAGTTGACCAAGTGTGGGTAAAATATTGACCAATTTCCGATCGAAAACGGTCGGAATTTTTATTTTTTTGCCGTGGGACCATTATTTCCGTTGTCAAAAAAACTTTTGTTGACGTTTGCGACCAAATACACGTATTTTCGACCGATTTCGGTCGGTATGACTTGGACGAAAATGACAGTTTTCTAGTAGTATTGAAGGCCCTCCTAAAAGGACCACAACTTGCTGAGCAAAATAATTTGGTTCCTTTAGTCATCACCACTGACTCCGCTGAAATTATAACAAAAGTTAATCATAGGTAACCTCACTTATGATCCTATAATTCGTGAATGCAGGTCCTTAATATGCAAGATGGATATGGTCGTAGTGAAGCACACTTATTGGGAGCAGAATAGGGTAGCAGATGCCTTAGCCAAGGAAACAAGGAAGACAGTTTTTTTGAACAGATCTAGCATACTAATAGTTCCTTTGATGTTTGCCAATGATGTATTTTGGACAGACATCCTAGGAATTGATATTATTAGAATTTTTGTGGGTTGTAATATGGATACAATACTCGAAAACATTGCTACACTAGGTGTCCAACAGTACCCCACCAATGACTTATCCGTGTAATGTCTTTTTTTGCTAGTTATATATAAATATCCTTTTAACCAAAAAAAGAAAAAGTTAATAATAAAACATGCAAGCTTTGTGGCGATGAAACTCGCACAGAAAGTAAAAAAGCGCTACAAATATCAGTAGGCTCCAGAAAGCGACATACATGTCGGTACCTATACTGGCGACCATGGAAGTCGCCAGAATCGTCTACTGAAATCCTTGCTTAATAAAAACAATTGATGCAAACACGTGAGTAGCACGTGATGAACCCCTACCTTCATCGTTGGTTTTAAATTACTCGGCAAGATATTAGCTGCTCCACGTGTAGATATTAGGATTAAAAGAAATATCTCAAACCCCTCCTCGTCAGTCGGCATTCTGCATATAGATTTTAGCTTACAAGAACTGGAAAACCCCTCCGTATTAAACTTTTTAGACATTTTATATATTTATAAAAAAAAATCAGAAACAAAGAAAATTAAAAGAAAAAGAAAATAGATCGTGCGAGTCCAAATTTCCAATTCTAAAATTCTCTCTTTCTTCATTTCTTCTTCGCCATGGGAAACTTGTGGAACACTTCACTTTTTGACATTCAAAGTTGTATTTAGAAACTTGTAGACATTCAGTCACAGCCTTAATAGATATTTGAATTGAAGAATTGATCAGTTGAAAGTTCGCGAAGATGTTGGAAGATCAGGTAGCGTACTTGTTGCAGAGGTATTTGGGGAACTATGTTAGAGGACTCAACAAAGAAGCTCTCAAAATCAGCGTTTGGCAAGGTAAATTCCTAATTCTCTGAGTGTATAATTGATTTTCCATTTAAGCATTAGCTTTTATGTTAGTCGATTTCAAATTGTGATGAATTTGTACAATAAAGTGCTTTCAACGGTATAATTTGGATTTGTAGTACTTTGTTATCCGGCGTTTCACATCATATATAGGTTTATTGAATGTTAAATAGTATAGGCTGAAGTAGGCATGTGCGCGAAGAAAGTGGTGAAGCAAAAGCGCATAAATGTTTGAGTGATTAGGACAAAAGTATCTTTTGTTAATTTGCTCTGTGTTCTATTCACAAATGGCTATCTATTTATAGCTGTAGGGTTGGTCATTCTTGTGGTGCATTGTTTAGAGCTACATCGGCTAACTGTCTTCTCCCACGTTCAGTTGACGTTCCTCTATTCCATATTTTCTGGAGAAGTGGTTGTTTGACTGAGTCTTCCGGCTGTAAAAATTGTCCTTGACTTGGTTAATAACTGTAATCCTTCTTGCACCATTGTAATTTAGTGTTATCCAGCTCTTTGAAGGCAAATCATGGACTTACCCCATCTCCCTGGTTGTATACTGGTTCTACAACCTTGCTTAGCCCGTGTGGTTGAATCTTCTTTTGGGCTTAACCCATGTTCATTGTTCTTTTGTTCTGCTAGGCGTGGTCCCTTTGATTCCTACTTGTCAAATTTTCTTGTTAGCTAAATCTTATACAACCTATTCCATGTATATTTTCTTTGTTCAATTACAATGAAGTACATTAGTCTACTATTTGGAAGTGGATAAGGAAACAGTCTGGTCCAACTTTCATGTTGCCAAGTGGTTGGTTTATTTTTTCCACAACAGTTTTATAGCTCATCTGGATTAGTTTTTCCTCCATTCAGTAAACAAAATTTCACGGAAACACATCCAAGGGGATGTGGATCTTCATAGAATCAAGATAACATGATGTAAGAAAGAGGAACCCGCAAAAAGCCCCAATGAAACCTCATTAGAAAGTAATCGATAATTCTAGTTCGTACAACATACAATTTAAGTGGTCCTACGGGAATCTTAAGTCATTATGTGATGACAGCTTCGACTTTACATCTGCACAAGTGTCAGATATCTGCATCGTGTTCGAGCAACTGAGGTTTTTATAAGGACCTAGCAACATGGATCCCAGTGATTAAGAGAGTTGAGAAAACACTGGCAGCATGGTAAAAGAGGTACATATCGAGCATCTCTGTGTAGTTCATGTCATTGTTTCAGGCACTGGACGATGTCACAACTCACTGGTAAATTGGAAAGACTCCAAAGGAGCATCCTACAAGATTCGACAAATTAGGAAGCTCTACTTAGTCAGCTGGGAGAATGTTGCGTGAGGGATCTTGGGGTGAAAGGTCTTCGAGTTTTCAACAAGGCCCTATTAAGAAAATGGTTATGGAGACTTTGGGTGAGCAACACGCTCTATGAGGGGAGGTGGAACTTCCTATGGGATTCGACAAATGGGGCTAGGAAGTTCAACTCAGTTAATTGGGAGGACGTTAAGTGAGTGGTCTTGGGATGAAAGGTCTTCCAATTTTCAACAAGGGTCTACTAAGAAAATTGGTATGGAGACTTTGGATGAGCAACACGCTCTACAGAGGAAGGTTATACTTCCAACGGGATTCGGAAATATAGGGTTTTGAAGCTTCACTTAATCAGCAGACTCTTCATTGAAATTGGAGGTCTTGAGGTAAAAGGTTGAGTATTCAACAAGGCTCTATTAGGCTAATGGTTATGGAGATTCTTGATTGAGAAGTATGCTCTTTCTAGGGAGATGGTAGTGGAGAAGTATAGGACTGTGGAAGGGTAATGGAGGACTAGATACATCATACTTGCATTTGTGTGCGGACTTTTGAAAGAGTATTATGAAAGATTCACATTCCCGAGCATTTACAGGATCCCAAGTCAGAAAGTGATTGCAATACGGCAAATTTGAATGATACCAGAGGAGGAAGTATTGGAACGTAAAGAAAAGTAACAGTTAACAGTATGGATCAACAAAGAATTAATTGAGTTACTCAAGATTATGTGAATGGAGACAAATCTAAAGACATTTGACACTAAAGTGGGAAAGAAACACATGGAGAGGGAAGAAAATAAGAAAGAAACAACAAACAATAGATTTCACATTTGCCAAGCACTAAGCATATGATTAAGTCATATGAATGATATGGATCAGGACCAAAGAAGCTGCATGTCCAATGAAAGAGCACCACAAGATCCTTGCCGAAAGGGCCACTTCAGCTCCTACTTTGTACCCAGATAGGTGACATCACTTCAGATGATGGGGTTGGTTTTTCGGATATTCCACACAATATTTATATACAAATTTTGATGATCTATAATTTGTTATGTATATAGTCGGTTTTGTTCGATTTCTTTTTTGGTATAATAACAAATCAAATCACATAGTTTTTGTTTTTTCCAAATATAATTCCAAACCAAACCTACCCAATGTATATGTTGGTTTCTTTTGTAGATTTGTTGGATTGTTAGTTATTTTTCCTTGTTTTTTTCCATTGAACACCCGTAGCCTAGACTTTAAGGCGGGAAGGAATGAGACATCTCTTTTAGGAAGCCCCTACCTGCTTCGGAGTTGAATCGTTCTTATATACAACTTTACACATTTTGGGCAGATAGTATTGATTTGGAAAGGCCCTCGTCGAAACACTTAAGTCAGGTCCTATTATAGATGTTTGGTGGGGAGTGAAGCCTCATGTGGAAGGATATATTGAATTCTTGGAAACTTAAAACAATTAGTTTTTTTTTGTATGTTTGCCGCTTGGGAAGCTATTCCAATTGTAGGCAGTTTGAGAAAAATAGGATATATCATGGTGAGCTGGTGTTGCATGTGCAAAACGCATGCGAGGAGGTGGATTACATTCTATTGAATTGCGTGATGCAGAACTTTAGACCTCGATATTTACAAACCTTCAATATCTATTGGGTTTGTCCTAAGTACATGGTGGAGCTCGAGTTTCATTGTAAGGAAGAAAAGTAGCTATGGAGGACAACAACACTTTTCATCTTTTGGGGTTTGGGCTAAGTTGCAGTCTCTTCGATTTTGGTGCCGTCCCCGTCCCGGATTCGGTCAACTGACTTCGGACTCTTTGACCGGAGTCCATCGACAAATTTGGGAGAAAAATTGAGATTTTGATTTCTCAAAATCAAATCTAAAACAGATTTAGAAGAATGAAAGTATAATGTCCATCTTGGAGAATGAAAGATTGAATTCTGCAATATTCATGTAAGTTTTTCACTGAATATCTCTCAAAATTTACAATATTCTTATAGCTCTAATTTTTATTAGCCATATCCCGGCGCACCCGTATCCATATCCGGATCCGCACCCCCGAATTTTGAAATTTAGATTTTGCCGAATCCGATACCCGGATCCGTCCCCATATCGAATACCCGCACCCGAGTTCGAGCAACATAGGTTTGGGGAGGATTAGAAATAAGAGAACTTTTGATGGACTAGAGAGTTCATTGTTGAAGGTTAAGAGTTCTCTTCTATTGCTTTTAACTTCTGCTGCAAGATGGAAATATCAATTTGTGTAGATGGTTAATGTTTTGGGAGACCTGACACATAAGGTTTATGTTGACTTAGTTGGTGAACCACTTACCGTTGCTTTAAATAATTTGACACCAGATTGGTATGATATCGATGAAATGCCATCCAATTTATGGCTAAAAAGAAAAAAAATGTGTTTGAATATCTCTGTTTTGCATTTACTGGTCATAGTAAAGAGTTCATTCGTGATGAAAATAGCATCTTTAAAGCTGATAATAGATGTTCAAACTCCAATAAGGGAAGCACCCAATTAGTAGCCCTTCGTCTTTAAAATCTTGTTCAAGTAACTTGCCTCTGCCTTTATTATTTTTCCCCTCTTGATAATTGTTTTTTAATGCCTTCAATGATGTCGAAAGACAGCATTTTAAGCGCAATTCAGTTCAAAGTTTTTCTTTTTGACATATTGATTTGGCAACTTAGATGTATATTCAGAATTTTAGGTGCGGAGTCACCAACTACTTATTTGTGGCAATGGGTTCAGATTTATTTTAAAACTTTTTTGACTCTATATGGCTCGAGCAAAAGCAGTGATACAGGTGCACTCGCTGCCTTGAACATACATCCATCCACGGAAGTGGAGGTTTTAGGTCTTTTTTTTTGGGGGGTGGGGGGGGGGGGGTGATGCCACTGTATATAATACAGTTCTTAAGTGTTTTCCTTGACAATATCTGTTGCAGTCAAACAATGCAGGTATGGATTAAAAATTTGCTTGGTTACTAACTGATTGTGGCGTATGTGACAGGTGACGTAGAGCTAGTAAATATGCAATTAAAACCAGAGGCTCTCAATGCATTGAAGTTACCTGTAAAAGTCAAGGCCGGATTTCTTGGATCTGTGAGACTCAAGGTTCTACCCCTAACATCTGAATTCTGAATGAGTTATGTTGAAGTTTTGAATACCTGAAAGTGAATCGAGTATATTGGTTCTTGGCTGTGGATGCTTTTGCTTATGACTTTAGTATCTTGAACTCGAGGGCATATTTATAATATTTTGAATCCTTTTCAGTTGTAATTTTGTGCCACTGTTGTGTGATTTTGGAAATTAACTGCACACATGACAGTGATTAATATAATGATGAGTCACTATTGTTTCTACAAGGAGGATTGATTGATCACTGGGTACTGAAATTATCTCAACCCTTGAGTCAAATGAAATTTGAGTTGAATAAACCTAATAACATCAATAAAGCAAGCTAAATTTAGAATTAGGTCATTCTTGAAGGAACCTGGTTCATAACTTCGCATGCTATTTTTCTTAAAGTGCTTTATTATCTGAATTCATATTAAAAACATATATTCCTACGGATATTGAAGTAACTTTAGGAACTATCCCTAATAAGAGCACCCGTGGTTTTGTAAGTATATTTCCTATTTTACAAACAGATCAACAACAACGACGACGACGACCCAGTGAAATCCACTAATTTTACAAACAAATCAAATCAATCTTTTCAAGTAGTGTTGAACATAACTAACTCTCAATTCAAAGTCTTTTTTCTGGGTTTCCTTGAATTACTCAAACCAATCCAATTGATAGCTAAAACATTAGAAGTATTAGATGAAGTTGATCTTTAGGCCAAAAAAAAGGTTATTACATCTTTTTGATCAACAAACCTGGAGGTTAAGCTTTGGTCCACATGAACCACAAACAAGTTCTTTTGCTTAGCATGTTAAGAGTTCCAATGCTCTCTAAGAAATAAGCACATACTTCCCACAGCCTAGATACTTCTCCTCCCTTGTCCGTGTCTATGAGGTGGCTTGCTCTTCAATGGAATGTAACTTGGTGCAGGTTGTTTCAGTGTTGTTAAAAGCTCATTGAGGTGCACTTAAACCCTAAAAAATAAGATAATGTCAGGCTGTGCGCATCATCTCGCTTAAGCAGCACTTTAGTGAAAGCTTTAAGGTGCTAATGCATGCACCTCATCACCTATTGGAGGGCACAATAACTATAGTTGGTAAATTGATAAATCATTTGTTGAAACTTCACTACATATGTTAGGTTCTCTTCTTTTGGTCTATTGGGGCTTTTTTTTGGATGTAACCAGGCACATTGTGCTAGTTTGTTTATAATAATACTTACCACCTATAGCGGACACTATTGGGTCCTTGTAACTATTACAAGACTAGGTTTTTGTTCTTTTTGGGGTCTTGTAACTATGTTTTACTCTTAGTACTATCTTTGTGCTTAGGGTTACTTTATCTTATTTATAAAATTTGTTACCTTCAAAAAAAAAAAAAATACCATTTCAAAAGAAAAAAGAGTTGAGTTTTAGTGATTAGGAAATAAAAGTACCCCTTTTCACATAAATCAGATATTTATAAAATGTATTTTCACCTTGATTGATATGATTTTTACATCTTAAATTTCGCTTAATTATAGTTATGTCAATTCTTTTGTCAAAATAATTATTGTGCTTGTTTGTAGGTATTTTCTGTTGCCTTATATGTACACACACACATATAGTTGTGTGTGTGTGTGCGTGTGTGTATGTTGTTTTCTTTATCGGTGAGCATTTCGTTAAAACCCACACTTCATTTCTGCTTTGTGCTTAAAGCCCCAACAGATTATGGTGCTTCGCTGCGCTTTTTGCTTTTGACTACTCTGGGTTGTTTGGTGTGTTACAATGTGTCCACCTGCCAGGGATTCTTAGTATCTCTAAATATTTCATTCCTTCTACCTTTTCTTATTGACTTCTTATCATTTTCCATGTAACATTGGGACAGTTCGTATCCCTTTTATGGGTGACTGTTTAATTAAGGAATTGTATTGTCATTTGCATGTCAGTAATTAGTCCATAACTATAGGTACCGTGGAGCAGGCTTGGCCAAGATCCCGTTCAAGTTCACCTGGATCGTATTTTCTTATTAGCTGAGCCAGCAACCCAAGTTGAAGGATCTACCGAAGATGCTGTCCAAGAAGCTAAGAAGAGTAGAATACGAGTAAGGTTTTGAGTCTCGAGTAAAATTTTTTGCATGTCGACAGTATGTTTTTGATGTTACCTCTTTTGATCGCAACTAGGACATGGAAACAAAGCTTCTGGAGAGTAGACGAATCCTACAGACAGAAATGGTATATTTCTTTGTCTTTTGTCAAATACATAAAACTTTGACGTATGTGTGCCAACTTGGATGCTCAGAATGATGGGTTCATTGGTTGCTTCTGTCAGTGGTAGACTGTTAATCTGATATCTAGCTTACTAACTTTGATTGCTGAAGCTGCCTCTTGTTTTTGGACGTGAACTTATGGCTCCAGCGAAAAATGATTTGTTTTTTCTTCTCTTGATGAAAGTGAAAAGTGAGAGATACGGATAAGAGGCTGTCAATTTGCGTCAATAACTGCAGCATACTATAGTTATTTTTAGTATTCCTGTGCTTCTAGATACTGAAATGGAGAGGAGGCATTATAGTTTCTTAAGAATATCAGTTGGTTCAGCATTATCCATGCTTATGGTTCTAGATTAGGAGTAATTAAGAAATGGCATTACAGTTTCTATAGAAAGTATAGTTCATGGATTCTAATGTTATAATCTTTAGATATTAGTACCCACATCTTTAAATGAACTGAGATTTGACATCAATGTTAAGATATTCCTGTTGCTTGGTGTGTGTGGCACTCATATATGTTATGTTCGATTGAGTTTTACCATATAAGATTTCCAAAGGCTGCTTGGAATGTTCTGTTTTAGTTTTTTTTATCATTAAACATCTTAAGGTATCCTCTTTGATTCGGTTTTGCCACGGATGGGAAACAAATGTAAATCATAGTTCTTGTGTGGAATGGCGGTTTCACAGAATATTGTCCATCAAGTATCATCACTGTAACCGATTTTCTTTTTTCCCTTCCTCCTCAAGAATAAGTCCTGGTTGGGGTCTTTGATCAACACAGTAATTGGGAATTTGAAGCTTTCAATTTCAAATATCCACATCAGATATGAAGATCTTGAGAGGTAAGGAGGTTCAACTGTTGATTTCTTTGAATTTGTGATGGATCTGACTAGCTTTCGTCGTGCAGCAATCCTGGCCACTCTTTTGCAGCTGGTATGACCTTAGAGAAACTATCAGCTATGACGGTAGATGAGAGCGGGAGTGAAACCTTTGTAACTGGAAATGCATTGGATTTTATACAGAAGGTCCGTCTCTTTCGGACTTTTAAGTTGATGAAAAGATAAAAGTTCTTAACCAACCCCTACCCAATGACCTCTTTATGGTATGCGTTTATATATTAAGCTAACCTCTTATTTTCAACTTTCCCCAATTTTCTTGCGCCTAGTCTACTTTGGTGCTCATTGTTCTGTTTATAGCTGATCAGTTAGCAACTATAGTCGTGCAAAACTAGTGGTTTTTCACTGAAGCAATTTTAGTCTCTCTTTACTCTCTTCAACCAGATTCTAGGTCCTTGATCATATCATTCCTGCAGTCCATTACCTACCTCTATACTGCATCTCTCTTGCCTCTGGTTGTAGTTTCTCTGTAATCATGTCAACAATGAAAGAAAGGGAACTGCCAAGTGCATATGTATTTTAATGCAGCCTTATTATCTTGTCTAGATTTTTATATGATGTGATAATTCTTCCTATGTTTTTCTTGATAAAATGTCCTTCTGGTTTCTTGTTTCACACTTTTTATTGATTTGTTTTTTGATGTGTTAGTCCGTAGAACTTGAACGGCTAGCTGTTTATTTCGATTCTGATATCAGTCCGTGGCATATTGACAAACCTTGGGCAGATTTGCTACCACCGGAGTGGGTCAAGGTACTTCTCGAGTGTTCTGGTTGTCATTTGATGGCTCCTCTTTCTGATCTGTCCCTATTCGTAAACCTAGTTCAATCCTCAGATTTTCAGATATGGAACGGATAATGGCAAACCAGCTGACGGTCACATTAAAGAGCATTCTTACATTTTGCAACCAGTGACTGGGAAAGCTAAGTTCTCGAAACAGCGCCCTAATCCTTCACTTGATAATACGGAACCTCTACAAAAGGCAGTTGTGGCTCTGGATGATGTGACTCTTTGTTTGTCAAAGGCTGGTCTTGCTAACTTTTCTTTTCTATTTTTTATTTCTCGTCCATGTGGAACTGATTCTAGCTTGTTTTGGCTTTTTCACTTACTTTCGCATGTAACTTTTGCAGAATGGCTATAGGGATTTATTAAAGTTGGCCGAGAACTTTGCTGCCTTCAATCAACGGTTGAAATATGCTCATCTTCGTCCCCATGTCCCAGTGAGATCTGATCCAAAATCTTGGTGGAAGTATGCTTCTCAAGCTTTATCTGATCAGATAAAGAAGGCCAGGTATGTAACTAGTTTCTTAAGGAATTAAGAGACTCGCCAAACTTCCTCTTACATTTTGATATCCTCACAACACTCTGATGCGTAGGCTAAAGACCAATTAAATATGCCTAAACAAACGCGATAAAAGAGGAGCTAACATGTTTCTATTTGTCCTCATAATCTCTCTTGGACCTGAAAAAGATGCTAATGCTTTCGTTTACACATTCACCATATTTGCTCTATTTTATTTCAATTGATCGAAAATGATAGGGCTTTTGAGGAAAAAATGTTACAGCTTTAGAAGATGTAATATCATTCTCTCTTATCCTGTTAAGTTGTGTAGATATATATGTGTATACACGTGGGGAAGATTTGGTTCTTAGTCTTCAATTAATAATACCACTATTGTTTGTAGTGGAAAGTTGTCATGGGAGCAGGTCCTGCGATATACGAGGTTGCGGAAGAGATATATCTCTTTGTATGCTTCATTGCTGAAATCTGATCCTGATCGGATAGTAATAGATGATAATAAAGATTTAGAAGAACTGGATCACACGCTTGATGCTGAAATCATTCTTCAATGGAGGTAATTTGTGCTGCATGTTTTTCTATATTATTTCATGAATTGTTGGCTAATGGACTACATCAAATTCAAAGGCAATATGTTGGTGTTGCAACATTGTGGGATTAACTAGCTTTCTATTAGTCTCGACAGCGTTACTGGATACACTTTTGGTGAGCTGTATATTTTTAGTCAATTTGTCACGTGACCCTGAGCAATCTTCCCCCTTCCCCCTTCCCGTTTCTCTCTCTCTCTCCCTCTGTGTGTGTGTTTTTTTTTCTCTCTCTCTCTCTCCCTCTGTGTGTGTGTGTGTGTGTGTATGTGACTGATTAAGCCCTCAAGGTGCCCCCCAAAAAAAGAAAGGAAAAGGACACAGAATACCAAGGTTCCTTGGATGTTGTAGATCAAGTTATCAATTCATCAGAAGTTCTCAAATGTCCGTCTTAATGCCTTAGTTTGCTCCTTTTTGAATCATACCAGTACCACATCAGTTAAGGTTGTAGTCTCCATGTATAATTTTGTACAAAGTCACCACTTGAGTCTCTTGTGGCTGACTTAAGCTCAATGTTCGTTTTCTTAGTATGATACCAGAGCCACCTTTTGTAAGTCCATTCTCGTGCCCGATTAATGTTCATATGTGAACTCCAAAAAACTTCAGTTACACTTCAGGGAGGGTGTTGACTTAGGAGTTTATAACGGTTTTAGGCCACTCCACTCGTAGTTATAGAGGTTGGGTTGGATACTCAGATTTTCCAGATGGTATTAAAGTTGCACCCATTCCTGATGTTGGGCTATCAAATGTTGGGCCACCTATTTTATATTACTTCACTTTCCAGATGTTTAACCAGGGCATTGGGGACGGGGGAATTAGGATCCCGCATGTAGGCTCCAAACCTCACTGCTTGAGCTAGCTCTGTGGTTGATTTAAGTCCATGGTCCATTTTCCTCAAGAATACCTATCATTTTTCTTTCATGTATCTAAGCTAGATTTGTTCTTTTGATTGAACGGAAACCTATTGGTTGACTTATTTTATTCCTTCATGATATTTCAAGTATTTTGTAAAGCAGCTCCTGGGTGTAAGAGTGTTCCAGAATTTTTTGCTTGTGTTTAATTGGACAAATAATCGTACATGCCATGAAGAACCATGACAACAATATTTTGATGTTTATTTACTGAAGCTCTCTTGTCCATGTTTTAGAATTTACACAGATTTTTGTATTAGAGAATGACCTTTATTTTTAACTTTTCAACAGGATGATGGCGCACAAGTTTGTGCAGCAGTCAGTAGAGTCAGATTCCTACCTAAAAAAGCAAAAGTCAAAGAAATCTTGGTGGTCTTTTGGCTGGTTAATACTGGACCTTTATACTTCCTTGATTTCTGTACTGTGAAATGCTTTTATTTTCTTTGTTTTTTCTTCTATGGAGTCTTATGTGGTTGACCAACTTTCTCAGGACCAGCCAATCAGTTGAAGATGGAAGTGAGCAAGCAGGGTTTACTGAGGAAGACTGGGAGAGATTAAATAATATAATTGGGTATAAAGAAGGTGAAGAGGAACCGCTGTTGGCAACTCATGACAGGAGGGATGTGCCACATACCACCTTGGAGGTTCACATGAAGCACAATGCCTCAAAGCTTAGTGATACTCACAACTGCCTTGCTGATTTGTCATGTGATAACCTTGATTGTTATATAAAGCTTTATTCAGAAGCAAAGGTTTTTGACGTAAAACTAGGATCATATCAATTATGGTCTCCAAATGGCCTTCTCGCTGAGGTGAGAATCTTTACATTTTAAGTTAGATAGTTTTTGAAATTTTGGATATACTTTTTCTTTTCTATTCAAATATTCCTTTGCTATAGGGTGAAAAGTCGACAGCTGAAAGCTTTCGATATTATGGAGAATATTTTCTATTCTCTTTTCTTTTTCATTTTTTTCGGAGTGTGTGTGTGTGTGTGTGTGTGATTAAGTTAGACAGCCTCATTTATGGTAATATTTTCTGTTTAGAGCGCTACTGTCAGTGATTCCTTGGTTGCTGCATTCTGCTACAAGCCTTTCGATTCCAACCTTGACTGGAGTTTAGCGGCTAAAGCTTCTCCCTGCTATGTGACTGTAAGCTGAAGTTTTATTTTAGTTCACCAGTTGCAACAGTTTAGCATTTTAACTGATCAAAATTTTTTCCTTAGTATTTGAAGGATTCCATTGACCAAATTATCAACTTTTTTGAAAGTAATGCTGCTGTAAGTCAGACCATAGCTCTGGAAACAGCTGCTGCAGTACAGGTCAGCTTTAGCTCCTTATTTTCTTCACAACGTAGTTCAAAGCTCAACTTTGACATTACTTTTCCTTTTCCATCTGTTTTGTTCCCTGTTCATTGAATTGGTGTTTAGATCACAGCTTATTTCATGGTCATAAAACATTTTCTTGAGTTGATTGAGCATTAAAAAAAAACTGACTAAATTTCCTTGTGCACTCCACTTCATTGCTTGATCTTGTTGTTCCTGGCAATGAATGGGGATGAACCAATAAGAAGTTTGTCCTTGATTGTTAGCCTTCTTCTTTCATCAAACATTATCAATGAAGGTGTGCTAGGGCGTAACGGCATTTTGGAACTGATCCCAATGAGAAGCTCGAAAAGTTGACCTTGACATTTTCTTGTTCTATTTTTCCCTGAAACTGAAAAGACATGGTTGTTGTAACCAAATGGATCAAGTGATTGCACGTAACTCATTGCCATGGAACTTGCTACTCTCGTGCTTCTGATAATGCAAGAATTTGGTAAACATATTCTGCTTGTTAGCAGAGTTAAAGCTTTGTCGGTGTGTGTAAAGGTGGCATCTATACATAAAGCAGTTCGTAAATATAATGAGTGTGGCAGGCCATTAGCTCACACGCCGGACATGGAGGATGTACATTACAATGCGCATTGAAAGCATCCTTGCACGACTGGTAGCTGGCTTGGCCATGCATAATTGTGCCAACAAGTGGTCTAAGGGTGGACTGTCAGTCGCATGCTTCCTTCTATATTAGCTGTTGAGTTCAGTTGACGTTGGGGAGAAAATTTCATACTTGGTCTAATTTTGGGTGAACTTTGGGGGGGGGGAATCATATAGCAAGTCTTTAAAATATGATTCTTGCTAATGAAGGCGCTGTTGGATATCGGTTTCTGGTAAGTTTTTCATTTAAAAAAAATTAAATTATGAGAAAAAGAAGAAATTTCGAGAATAAATTGCTTGGTAAGTTCCTCAAGCCCATGGAGTTCCTTGTTGTACATAAGATTGGGTCTCTTTTGTAGAGAACAATATATTTTTGTGGTTTTCTGCCTTTTTGGTATATTTCTAGCATATAGGCGCTTTTGTTTTGGCCCAATAATTAATGAAATTTTAATTACTTGATCATAAAAATAATCATATACCTTTAGATTAGCTATGATTATTAAGAGAGAGATCGGAACTGCCAAATTAATAATATCTTTAATTGTTTTTTTTCTTTTGACAATAGTAACATTTTATTTTATAAAAGAAAACAGCACAAAGTTTGTGCTGGTAGAAGTGACTAAATACATATCCCAAAAACAGTAAAGAAACCCCCCTACTACAAAAACTTACAAGGATATCTTTAATCTGTTGATAACATGTTATAGTTTTGTTGGTAGAATATAGTATAATATTAGCACCCAAGGGTGTGGCCTAACAATTGAAGTGAGATACAAACTATGCGAGACCAGGGTTCAAATCCCACCAAAGGCAACAACCTAGGTAATTCCTTCAAATTTGCCATTGCTAGGCAGAGTTACCGATTACATGTGTTGGTGGAGGATAGGAGGTACCCGGTTGAATAGTCAGGTGCCCACGAGCTAGTCTGGACACTACCATTATCAGAAAATAGTTGAGGATAATATTTTTTGATGAAGTAAGGGAATTTCATTAAATGGCATCAAGAAGATGCATAGCAAAAATTACAACATAAAGGTATTGTCTGCTCATATACAAAAACTTACAGGACAACTAAGGAGCAGACAAAATCCAGAAATAGTTCAACACTAGTTACAGGGGCCTGATTGAACCAACTAAATAAGTTAATTAAACAAGTGGCTTTAATTAAATAAGTTAAAAAGTTGAAGATAATATTGTGTTGAGAAAGGTAAAAGAGAGGCTTAGAAACTTTGTGGTATTGAAAAGAATTGAAACTTTCATGGGGGAATTGAACAACAATTTGAAACCACCCAGAAAGGAAGGGGAACATTTTGGGATAGGGCAACTATTGCCTTTAAGACGCTTATTTCACCTTTTAATATCAACTCTTGCTGTTACTACTTGTTTAATTGCTCTTTGCCACTCAACCTAGTAATATGGATATTAATGTCTCAAAAATGTTGAATTAATGAATTTATGCAAGAGATTCTTGGTTTATGTTTGTATTTGCAGTTTTCGTTTGAAACGTGTTGGTATATGATGTGTATTTATCCTGTTGTTAGATGACAATTGATGAAGTCAAACGAACTGCACAGCAACAAGTAAACAGAGCTCTGAAGGATCAGTCCAGGTCAGATACTTTTTTTTGTATGTCAAGCTGGTATCCTGATGTTGTTGAGATTACTGGTCCCTCACAGTAATTTGAGCAGTTTAAAAGAAAAATTGCTACATGTTATTGTCCAGTAAAAATTTCTGCAAATGTGATCCTGATGTAAAGACTAGGTGGTTTTGGGGAGGGATGGAGTGGTGGACAGGGATCAAGACTGACGGTTCAGTGGTCTAGGCATGTCTCCCTCTAAGTTTGTCAGGTGTATCTATCCTTCGCTGTTTAATGTTGCAGCATTATCAACCTTCGAACCCAAACAAATCTAGTGGTGGATATCAACATGTTGCATTCTTTTATACCATCCAGATAATTTTAAAATTGATATCCGCTTTTTACCAGGTTCTTTCTGGATTTGAATATTGCGGCTCCAAAAATTACCATTCCTACAGATTTCTCTCCAGATAACACTCTCTCAACTAAGCTGCTTCTTGACTTGGGAAATTTGGTGATTTCTACAAAGGTAAATCTAAGGATCATCTGAATCTATAGGACCAGATATCCCTCAGTTGGCTAAAGTCCCGTGTTTCTGTAATATGGGCAGGATGATTCTGAATTTGTCACACCTGAGGAGATGAATATGTACGTTCAGTTTGATATGGTCCTCAGTGATGTTTCTGCTTTCCTGGTTGATGGTGATTACTGTTGGAGTCAAACCCCTACAAATGGAGTTGGTCCATCTAGGTCTAACTTTGTTGCTTGGTTGCCTGTTATTGACAAGTGTGCGGTGGTTCTAAAGCTTCAACAGGTGATTGCACATTTCTTCTGAACACGATCTTACATTCACATAATTTACCTTAGTATGTTTTCACAGTTTCAACTTTGGGTGCAACACCTCTAATATTCCAATTTTTCCAGATTCGGCTAGAGAATCCTGCCTTTCCTTCGACGAGACTCGCAGTGCGTCTTCCTTCTTTAGGGTTCCATTTTTCTCCTGCTCGGTATCATCGGTTGATGCAAGTTGCAAAGATATTTGAAGGAGAGGAAAGAAATGATTCGGATGTTTATCGTCCTTGGACTCAATCTGATTTTGAAGGGTGGTTGTGTCTTCTTACCTGGAAGGTTACTTTTAGATTAACCTATCCAAGTCTTTTTTGCATATTGATATGTGCTTTAGTAGTTGTACATTTCTGATAATTATTATTTTTCACTGTAGGGTGTTGGTGGTAGGGAGGCTGTATGGCAGCGGAGATACCTATGTATAGTTGGAACCTTTCTTTATATACTGGAAAATCCTGGCTCTAGATCCTACAAGCAGTATACCAGGTAAAAACTATGCTCCATGTCTTGTGGCATCACCTAAACAATCGAGGCCCGACAAAACACCGCAAAAGCAACTACATTAGGCTGGTTGACATCGTTAATTTTCTTTAGTTTTTGGAGATGACCAACTGTATGGCTGAGAGGAAGATTCCATGGGTATTAGGAAGACTTTAAGACAATAAGGTTCTGGGAGGAAGGAGTGGAGAGTATAACGGTGTCTAGGGAAATGGAGGAATTTTCGGAGTTTTATCAACAATAACTCTTATTGATTTATTACCCTTAATAGGAGCAAGTGTTACATGGATCGGACCATGAGTCTATTTCAAAATAAGGGCTGGACAGCTTTTGGTATCAACTGCATGGGAGGAGATGATGCTGGATGCGTTGCTAGTTCCATTGTTTAGATTTGTTTCTGACTATATGCCTATCTTGCTAGATAGCGATTGTCATAGTTTGACTTGACACAAACTTTAATAAAGAAGAGAAAACTTGTGAGACATGTGGTCTTAAATAAGCCATAACATTTGTGTGGCTGAAAAACTTTTGAATCTTGTGGTATGAAATCTGCCATAACATTTGTATGGCTATAATTGCTTCCTATTAAGGAAATATTGAAAGGTGCCAACGTTTTGAAATGGACTAATAAGGAAATAGTGCTAATCTTTTTAAAACGGAGGGAGTAGTAGAAGAAAGAGTTGCGTACTCTTTCCAGGTTTGAGGACTGAGGTGGATCTAGGATTTAAATTCTAGGGGTTTAAATTTTAAGTTTCTTAGCATGGAACCCATTATATCTTTAAAGTTATGATTTCATATCTACTATTTATTGCAATTTTAGTGAATTTTTACACTTCTCGTCGAAAGTAGTGGGTTCAGATGTACCCGGTATCCTAACACTAGATCTGCCCCTGTTTGAGAACATGTGACTCAAGGTGCTTGATTTTGGAGATAGACTCAAAGAGTGGTGGAACAGGTGATGTCACCGGGTACACTATCCTTTTGGTATGCTATCGATTTTGGAGTAACAACAACAACATACCCAGTGTAGTCCCATAAGTGGGATCTGGGGAAGGTAGTGTGTACACGTACCTTACCCCTACCTTGTGAAGGTAGAAAAGTTGTTTCTGATAGGCTCTCGGCTCAAGAGAAGTATGTAAATAAAAGAAAACACGTAATAGATAACCGAATCAAAAGAAACTACATGTAGTATTATAAATAAGAATAGAAAATACGAGAATACACTAGTACTACAGGTATAGAAAGGCAATACAGATACAAGAAAGAAGCACGCTCAACTACTCACTCACCCACTACCCTAATCCTCGACCTCCACACCCTCCTGTCAAGGGTCAATGTCCTCGGCAAGCTGAAGATGTGTCATAGAGCTTGATCAGCTCGCCACAATACTTTTTCGGCCTAATCTTACCCCTCTTTGGCCCTACCATTACCAACCATTCACACCTCCGACCGGGACATCTGCTTATCTTCCTCTTCACATACCCGAACCATCTCAGCTTCGCTTCCCACATCTTATCCACCTGGGGGCTGCTCTCACCTTGTCCAGAATATTTTGGAGTACGAATATTAATTGTATAAAAATGAGGTTAGATGGAGACCAAAGTTTCGGGGGATAATGTTCAACCAAACAAGAGACGAGAGGAGGGAGTGGTTAGAAAGGATTATAGGAGAACAAGAGGTGAGTTGTGCCCGTGATAAGATCCTGGGACCAAATGGGTTCACATTTTCCTTTGTCCAGCTGTTTTAAAGCAGATTTAAGGGGACTTGATGCGGACCATTATGACATTTTTAGAAACGGGCGAGTTCAAAGAAGCCTCAACACATCATACTTATTATGCTGAAAGATGAGGGTTATAAGTAGTTCGCTGGGTATCATATATCATATATGAAATAATTCCTTAGGCGCATTCTAACATACTAAAAAAGCACTAAATAAGGCAATACCCATTTTCTAGAATGCGTTTTGATCAAGTAGGACAGAGTTTGCATGCAACTTTGGTGGCGAATGAAGTGATTGATCCTAGAAGGAAGAAGGGAGAGCTAGGGATTAGGAATTTTTGGATGCAAGTTGGACCTTGAAAAGATCTATGTTGATATGCATTAGCAACTCTTGGACTACATCATAATGATGAGTTGATGACATATATGGGACAAGAGGAGGTGGATAAAATTTTGCATTTCTATTGTTAGATTCTAAGTCTTAGTGAATGGAAGACTTTCTAATGATCGGGGATTCGCTATCTGTGATGCTATTCTTTTTGGGGGTGAAAAATAAACCGATGGAGGATTTTTAAGGGACATTTTTACCTCGTTCAGGAACAAAGTTTCATTAGGGTTATCCAGTTCATGTTTGTGACACCTTTGTATTCAGCGATGCAAGTGTGGCCCAGCTAAATATTTAAGACAAACCCT
Organism: Nicotiana attenuata; assembly: GCF_001879085.1. Lineage (NCBI taxonomy): Eukaryota > Viridiplantae > Streptophyta > Magnoliopsida > Solanales > Solanaceae > Nicotiana > Nicotiana attenuata. The sequence continues at coordinate 121,854 of NW_017670514.1, read as the reverse complement.
TATGTGGTTCCAGGTGGTGTCCATCTAGGCTAAAGTTCAACCTTGGGGAATGTGAGATCAAACCGGTGGACGGGGTAGCACAGACTGAAGACCTAGCATACGTGTTGAATAAGGTAGGAGCACTACCTACTACTTACCTTGGTCCATTTTTCTCTGGGTGCTTTCAGTAAGGACTCAATAGAGTGGAATATGGTGATTGAGAGGGTGGAAAAGCGGCTAGCTAGGTGGCGAAATATGTATTTGTTCCAAGAAGGAAATAAAGTATTAATCAACCGTGCCTTCCACATATTACATGCCATTGATGCAGCATTGATCTTGCTGGAACAAAAATTGGAGAGGCCATGGCGGAATTTTGATAGGAGAACGCAAGTGGAATTAGGAAATATTGCTTAATGAATTGCGAATTGGTGATATCTTCAAAGGAATAAGATCATGGAGTAGAAGATCTTAGGATCTTCAATAAAGCTTACTAGGAAGAAGCTTTGGAGAGTATTTTTTAACCACTTAAACAAAAAAGAAAAGAAAGAAGCTCTGGAAATCTGGGTGGACGAGTATGCTTGATGTAGAGAGTTGTAGCAGAATTGGAAAGGGGGTATATGACTAGAAACGTTACATTACCATATGATTGTGGATTGTGGAGGAACATTAGGAAAGGGTGGGAAGACTTTAGCCTATTTATCACTTAGGGCAGGGAATGGTAGTAGTATAAGTTTTTGTAGACACAGGTGGTGTGGTGACCGACGTTAAGTATTGCTTCCCTAATTTCTTTAGAGTGTCGTGCCAAAGTTGACGGTACAACAGAGCCGAAAGATACATAATGGGGAAGTTTATCAGGATTTGAGGTTTAGGAATTGGGAAATGAGCGAGTTTAACATCTATTGGAGCTGCTTCACAAGCACCTTACATTGAATGATACACCACTTATGGAGATGGGTGAGGTTTTAGGAGGGATGGCCTATATATAATCAAGTCTTACTACTATAGATTGTTGGGAGATCCTGCACCGAATGATTCGTTTATCGGGGTGTCGAATAAGGTTCGTTTCTTCATGACATTTGGTGTTTTGTGTTCAAACCTTCGAGTGAAAATGTAGATCATCTCATGTTGCATTTAAACGGCGCAGTTGTAGTGGGTGGTCCTACATTGGTAAAAAGTGCAGTGGGTGATGCATAGCATTGTCAAAGAAGCGCTTACATAGCTGCTCTTACATATCTGGGCATGTAGAAGGAGGAGAGAAGACCTAGGGCCTGAGATGTTGCCTTGTTAGCTCTTATATGAGTTGTATGGATAGATAGAAATAACGGACTGTTTGAAGGGTTAGCAAATGACTTTGTAAGTCGATAGCATAGCCTTTTATCTTTAGTTCTCTTTTGGTGTACTCATGAGCTCCCAACTTGTATAGATGATTGGGTATTTTTGTACATTTAGCCATATTTTTAGTGGGTTCTCTGCTGTTTGGTATACTACTAATATACGGGGTTTTCCCTTCATTAATGGATTGTTTACCTTATTAAAAATAACATCAGGTCGTCAACTTGTCAAAATAAAAAGAAACAAACAATTCTTTACCATTGTTTTATTATGGAGGATCACACTTTACATTATCATATTTTAATAGCCCTTCTGTGATATGAGTCATCTATGAAGGATATAAAATTTATGGAATGGACGGAAAAACCATGGTTTACTTGGAAAATTATTTAAGAGCTCAATATAAAAATATTTTTGGAATAATAAGTACAGGTAACAACTGGGTGGGTTGGTCAAATTTGGGCAGGTAAAATGGGTCAAATCAACAGATTGATGATGACTCGACCTGCCCAAAGTTTGCTTGGGTCAAATCAATTATTGCCCTTTTCTGTTGCACTCTTTTACTGAACATCAAGGGTTATCAGTTTGTGATAGGGGTGAGGGAATTTCATTTTATAACGTTGCAATCCTTATACGTGGCTTTGTCACTTACTAGATGAAGTCTATTTGACTATAGTTACAGCTACTCTTAAATGTTACCAGATGTGATTCCCTCTTTTAAAAGTTTGTTGGTTAAAAATAAATCACAAAGCAAACTCTAAAATAGTTTTCACTTCTTCATTTCTAGTACCATAACCATATCCCCCATATGCTCGATTGAAATTTGTTTGTAGATCTACGCATATGTCTATTGAGATCTCCCCAATAGCATTGTTGTTAATTTGGGACTCCTTGTACCGAGGTATCCACATTCTCTCGGAATTTGGTTTTACCCTTTTCATAACATCAGAAGTTTATGTTTTTTGCATTCAGCCTCATAATTTGATCAAAATACTGTTTATTAACCCCCAAAAAGGATAAAAACATATTGAAGTTGCTGTTTTCCCCCGCGAATTGTAGTCTAGTGGTTTGGTACGCTGTCATAGCATGGAGCAAAAATCAAAATTGAAGCAAGGTTCACAGAGAGTTGGGAAGTTGTATGTCCTATTAACCATGCTTGTGAATGGAGTTCCTCTTTTTACGTCGATATGGCGGGAGGGAATAACCCAAATGTATTATTGGATCATCCTACTTCATGGCTTCATATTTTTTTTTGTTGAGAAAGGTAGCTGTTATATTAACCTTCAGCAGAGGTTGTGTTGGACCGGTAGCTAAATACAGATCCCAAAAAATTAAAAATGTACAAAAATCTATCCTACTTCATGCCTTCATGCCTTTGGAAAGGCAGATAGATATAGTGCTAGAACATGAAATTAGCTAAATGCATGTGAATTTATATTATGCCTTGAAGATGAGTGAAGTTGGATAAATGATATACTATTACAATGTGGTTTGGTTTATAGAATCAAGAATCTTATCTCAGCAACTAATTTGAACGTACAGCATGTTTTCAACTCCAATGGTACTTTATTTGAAAAAAAGGAAAAAAAGAGAGATAATGTCTAGATTTCTGGTGGTCCTCTGTGTGAAGCCGATCTAGGTTTTCTGACTGTAATTCCTATTGCTCACCTGGCTATCCTTCTTTTATCTGTGTTTTGTATCCTTAACTTTATTGTTGTACTGCCTTATTGCAGTTTACGAGGAAAGCAACTATATCAAGTTCCTCCAAATGATGTTGGCGACGAACAACATGTGTTGGCTGTCTATAGTGCTGAAAGAGCCACCAATGTACTTTTCAAAATCTTTGGCTTTTGGTTGTGCAGATTCTGTTTTCTGACATTCCTTACCTTATCATTGCTTGTAGGTTGTGGAAGATGCAAATGCTCTAATATTACGTTGTGACTCTGAAGAATTAAAGAAGACATGGCAGAGCCACTTGCTGGGGGCCATCTATCGTGCATCGGTAGACCTTTGTGCTATTTCTCTTTATGCTGATTTGGAATCGATTGCTTATTGACATGCCAATAGCTAGAGTCATAAGATTGTGGTTGGATGGTCTTTGTCAGATAACATCCCTTTGTAGGTGCCTATGACAAAATATGAATTGATGAATAGAAACTGCTGTTAATAGTTCAAATTAAGGTGAAAATGTGGTGAGTGAAGCACCCGAGGGTGTGGCCTAGTGATCAATGAAGTGGGTTGAGAACCTTAGGTCTCAGGTTCAAATCCCAGCGGAGTCAAATACACTAGGTGATTTCTTCTCATCTGTCCAAGCCTTGGTAGATAGAGTTATCTGGTACTTGTTGCTGGTGCCAGGTAGCAGGTATCCCCGCGGTTATTAAAAAAAAGAATGTGGTGAGTGGTGAGTGGTCAGCAGAATTTGATCTTGGAGACTATAGTATGATAAACCTGTTGCCTTCAAGACAAAAAGATTTTTTCCTAAAAACTTGCAGGAGTATCTCTCTCTCTCTCTCTAATTCCTTTTCTCTGGACAATGTTAATGGATCGAGATCCTTACTATAAGTAAATGGGGATCATTTAGAAGCATTGGAAAAATAGGTTTTTGGTGTGGATTAAGAGCTAGGCCAAGATGTCTTAGTTTAATTTCATCATAACTTCACTTAGATTTGGCAGTTTAAGTCTTCGGATTTGAGGAGATCTTAAGGACTGTCTTTATTGGTTGCTTTCAGGATAGTACTTTTATCCCCTTGTTGAGGTGGGGTGGGGTGGGGTGGGGATGTTGTACGGGGAAAACAGGAGTATATATTCATCAAGTCCTTGCATGTTGTTGCTTTTCTATGAGAAAGTTCTCAAAAGTGAGGTTTCATGCAGGGATCAGCTCCAATTACTGGTTTATCTGAATCATCATCCGAGTCTGAAGACTATGAAGCTGATCATGCAGACAATCAAGATTTAATGGATCTGTCAAAAATGGAGAGTCTGTATTTGACTGGTATTCTTGATGAGTTAAAGATGTGCTTCAATTATAGTGATGAGGTGAGTATTGGTGAAAACTATCAAGGACACTTTTTCTTGAAAAGCAGTGACTCCACTGACATGTATAATATGCTTTCCACTTTGTCTAGCATGATCAAAGTTTTACTAAGGCACTTCTAGCTGAGGAGAGAGGCCTATTTGAATTTCGAGCAACGGGTGGTCGGGTAAGATTACTGCAGGTTTGCTATCGGTCTTATTTTAGCTTTGATCTAATCTTTTGCTTTAATGCTTTAAATTTATGTCTTACACAGGTTGAGCTTTCAATTAGAGGCAATGATATTTTTATAGGGACTCTCCTGAAAGCTCTGGAGGTAGAAGATTTGGTGTGCCAGACAGGGATATCTGGCTCTTGTTATCTAGCACGATCCTTCATCAGAAATGTTGGTGCACCCCCCCTTTTAAACGATGTCGAAAGCCAGAGCAATGAATTTGGTCAATATGATGGAGAAGAGAATTTTTATGAGGCATCTGAAAATTTAAATGACCTAGCTGATAGTCCGTATTCATCTGGAAATATTTTGTCATCAGAAAAGACCATGTCAAAGGCTCCTAGTTTTAATCGTTTTGCTGGTCTTCTGCCTATCGATGTTCATGATAATGGAACTAATTCTTTAAAACTGACTGATACATTAGATAGTTTCGTGAAGGCTCAAGTGGTTATTTATGACCAGAAGTCACCTCGCTATAGTAGCATTGATACAAAGGTCAGCTGGTGTTTCTTATCTGGATAAATCTGTTTACTTAGTTCTGCACTTAGGATTTCTAACTTAATTGCTTATTGGTTATTACAGGTAGCCGTCACACTTGCTACCTTGTCTTTTTTCTGTCGTAGGCCAACAATACTGGCAGTAATGGAATTTGTAAATGCCATTAATGTGGGGGAGGAAAGCTGTGAATCTTTCAGTGACACTTCTTCATCAGCCATTACACAACATGATAGTTCCAAGGAAAATGTGGTTGATTCGCAGTTGTTTGAGACAGCTGATGTGCCTGCAGTGAAAGGTTTGCTTGGAAAGGGGAAGTCTAGAATTATTTTCGGTCTGACACTGAACATGGCTCGTGCCCAGATCTTGCTGATGAAAGAGGATGGATCTAAGCTCGCTACCTTGTCCCAGGATAATTTTCTTACTGATATCAAGGTCTGTTGTTTCCATCAACTTTGATTTTTTCCGTTGTGATATTTATTATGTGAGTGCAACTTATCAATCTTGTTTTCTCCTCGGATAGGTGTTTCCATCTTCTTTTACTATAAAGGCATCTCTTGGAAATCTGAGAATTAGTGACGACAGCCTCCCTAGCAGCCACCTTTATTTCTGGGCATGTGATATGAGGAATCCTGGTGGTAGTTCTTTCGTAGAGGTAATTCATTGTATAGCTAGTGTGGTCGTTGTTCTAGCTATTGCTGCTGTTAATATCATTGAATGTTGTTGTCGTGATTGTTGTCTTTTTGGCTATGGTTATAGTATTAGTCAAGTAACATCTTATTTGCTAGTTACTCCTGTAGGTCTGATCAAAATGGCTGTGTATTTTTCTGCTTTGAAACTTTAGTAATTTTCATTCGAATAAATTTTTTAAAAATCTTTGCACCCAACGGGAGGGGGGGGGGGGGGGGCAATAGTCAATGAAACAGGTGCGATCCTTGGAGATTAGTGTTCAAATTTTAGCAGAAACAGTGAAACACTAGGTTATTTCTTCCCATGGCAGAGTTACCTGATACTTGTTCTGGTGGGCGGTAGCATGTACGGATGTACCCTATGGAATAGTCGAGGTGTATGCAAGCTGGCCCATTCAACACCATTATAAAAATATAGCAACAGCAACAACAACAACCAGTGATGACCCACAAGTGGGGTCTAGGGAGGGTAATGTGTACGCAGACCTTACCCCTATCTTGGAAAGGTAGAGGGCTGTTTTCGAGAGACCCTCAGCTTAGGAAGGAAGAAAGAAATAGTAGAAACAAGCGTTACCAACACCAAGTGCCAGAAAGATAATCACAACAAACTAAGAGCCAGAAAATAGATGGAATGAAGCAGTAGCAACAAGCATCAACCACAACAAGAAATTAAGAAACCAATGCACATGGTAATAGGAAAACATGTAAAGTTAGCAATCTAAGAGTAAGAAAACACTACCAAACTAACCCTAATTCCCCCTGTACGGATCTAGAAGCGTTCGACCACCTACTAACCTTCTATCCTAATTCTCGACCTCCACATCCTCACATCAAGGGCCATGTCCTCGGTAAGCTGAAACCGCGCCATGTCCTGCTTGATCACCTCTCCCCAATATTTCTTTGGCTTCACTCTACCTCTCCTTATACCCACCAATGCCAACCGCTCACATCTTCTTACTGGGGCATCTGAGCTACTCCTATTCACATGCCCGAACCATCTAAGCCTCGCTTCCTACATCTTGTCTTCCACTGGGGCCACACCCACCTTTACCCGGATATCTTCATTCCTAATCCTATCCAACCTGGTATGCCTGCCCATCCATCTCAGCTTCGTCATCTCTCAACTTCCTCATCTCTGCTACTTTCATCTTCTAAGTATGTGAACTCTTCACTGCCCAACATTTTGCCCCCTACAACATAGTCGCTCCAACCACCACTCTGTAGAACTTGTCTTTATGTTTTTGTGGCACATTCTTATCACACAGAATACAGATGTTAACCTCCATTTCATTCACCCCGCTCCGATACGATGTATGACATCCTCATCAATTTTCCTATTCCCTTGAGTAACTGACCGAGATACTTGTAACTTTCTCTCGTGGGAATGACTTATGAATCGAGCATCACATCCATGTCCACTTCCTCCGTCATGAACTTGCACGCCAAGTATCCTGTCTTAGTCCTGATCAACTTGAACCCTTTAGACTCTAGGGTCTGTCTCCACACCTCCAGCTTGTCGTTAACATCGTTCCACGTCTCGTCGATTAGTACTATGTCATCTGCGAATAGTATACACCGTGGCACCTCCTCTTGAATGTGACACATCAGTGCATCCATCGCCAAGACAAATAAAAACAGGCTAAGCGCGGATCCCTGGTGTAACCCCATCATAACCGGAAAATGATTTGAGTCCCCTCTCACCGTCCTCACCTGAGTCTTAGCTCCATCGTACATGTCCTTAATCGCTCTAATGTACGCCACAGGAACACCCTTAGACTCTTTTGTACGCTTTCTCTAGGTTGATAAACACCATATGCAAATTCTTCCTCCTCTCCCTGTAGTGTTCCATCAACCTCCTAACAAGGTGAATAGCTTTCGTAGTCGAACGTCCCGCAGCATGAATCTGAACTGGTTCTCAGAGATAGACATTGTCCTCCTAACTCTTACCTCCGCCATTCTCTCCCAAACTTGCATAGTATGACTAAGCAACTTGATACCCCTATAGTTGTTGCGATTTTGGACGTTACCTTTGATCTTGTACAACGGAATCATCGCACTCCACCTTCATTCTTTGGGCATCTTCTTCCTCCATTTCAAATTTATGTGGCACTGTTTGACGGGGCATGGAGTTTAAGAACGAAAGACTTGACTTTTGGAATTTGAGGTCTTAAACATGCTTCTGTGACTATAGAAGCACGTCATTAAGAGAAATGGAAAATTTAAAATTAAATTATTTTCAAATATAGGGTGCCTTTTTTAAAATATACTAATAAGGAGACAATACCATATAAATTGGAACAGAAAGGTGTTGTCAAAGGTGTGGCCAAGTTACGATTAATGGAAGTCAGGCGCAACACAAGTTGGGTGCTTCACTGAAGGCGCTAAGATCCGAGGCATGCGCTTCAACAAAAACTAGCCAATGAACTACTACTATAAAAGAAATTTATTTAGGAGGCACCCGCGAAAGGCACTACATAAAAAATATAGTCAGCAAATTCTCTCTCACAAAATAAGTAAATAAATAAATAGACAAGTGATTGGATTGGAAAATTGGTCCATTAATTGTTAAGGGACCATCATGGGTGGCTATGAAGTAATTCGGATTTAAAGTGTAGTGCAAGAAAAAAACTAGGCTTTAGATTTGAATTAAAAAATATTTTTCTTCGAAATTCGAAATCTAAGATGGTCCTAACTTGATTAACATAAGTTCTTCATATATTTAATTTAATTATAGATTTTTAAGATTCCTGTACTCGTAATTTTTGTTTGCTTTTGTAGTTATTTTTTTCTTGCATTCTGTATACCTTAATTTTTATCTTCATTATGTGTCTTTCTTTACTAAAGTTTGCGCTTTAAATCCCAACATACCTTGGCGCTTTTTGCGCTTTTCACCTTCGAAACACACATAGGATTCAACTTGAGTTAGATCAACCTCCTTGCTCTCCCTTAAGTATTAGTACCAGTAAAGAAGTGGATGTAAACTTGTACAGATTATGTAGAATCTACTGATTCTTAGATTGATCTATTTTGGCAGAGATTATACTTACTGTTGATTCTTAGATTGATCTATTTTGGCAGAGATTATACTTACTGTTGTCGCCTTATTTCATGCAAAATCCTATTACTATAAAAGTGGGAAGCCTAAAACTAAAAAGTTAAATTACCTAAATGCCCTTCTATATAATTTAAATATTCTACTTAAAAAAATTAAATAAAACCACTTATTAATTTGAAGGGACGCAACCCTTCACTTAAGTTACAAATGTTCATAATAGAATTCGTTCTCCAATAAAGAATTATACCAAAATAAATTGACCTATGGCACTTGAGTAGTACAAGGTAATTTAATAATTTGGCCCCATCAACAATCTATAAATTGGCACAGAAAGCAACTAAATAAATACAGTAAGAGAGAAGGTAACACATCCTTTTGATTGGTCAGCTTCCTGTGTTACAACAATCATGTAACTAAAGATCATAAAAGTTCTGACAAGAAATTAGGTACTAACTGAGAGAGAGTCTCAAAGAGGGAAGTGATATCTTAGCTGTTCGTGTTATGCATTAACAATGGAGATGAGTTAGAATATCCAAAACTAGGACTTAACATCCTCCAATTTTATGTAGTTAGAACTGTAATTACTTGGTAGATTTTAGAACAAAAAAAATTGCTTTGACGCGTATTAAACCCCAAGATACAGATAAGACTTTCTCTTAAAATTAAGAATGTGAACTTATTAATTCGTTTTTTTTCCATAACTGTTGTAGTGTCTCTTTTGAATTTGAATAAATGTATACCTTAAAAACTTTCTGTAGAAATGAAAGCAAAGATTAGGGTTGAAACTGCAAGTATGATTAGGAGACTGCAATGTAAGAAGACTTTACTGTGTAGTAGGTGTGGAATCAAATCAAAGTTCAGAGTGAATGAGATAAGATTTGCATCCTTGGTCCTAAGAATGTTGAGGCAGACAAGGACTTAGAGCTTAGTCTTAAGAAGAGTCGGGCTTCTATAATCTAAGATTATTCGGTAGGATTTTTTGTTTAGAACTCTATGCATGTCAATAGTCCATGGTATAACTGTTATGAATATACCTAGAATTAAAGAGTTGAACATTGGCTTCGAATGGTATTACTAATGCTTAATTTGCGTTATGACAATGCTCTTTCTTTTCTATTTTTCAAACTGTCAGTTTATACAATATTGATTTTTCTAACATATTTTTTACGAAATCTACAACTATATACAATAACCCTTCAATGATATCACATAATGCCTACACATGATGTTGATATGTCCAAGAATGGACAATTTCTTATTTTGTTTTCAAAAAAATGAACACGTATCTACATTTACGAATTATTCATGTGTTAGATTTTTACTATTTTGTTAGTGGTGATGGAGTTCTATTTACCTTTTTTATCAGTCAAATAATAACTTTATTAGACAATAGTTTTATGGAAACAAATTGAAGTACTAGAGCTTATATAATACATTTTTATGTAGTTTGGAGTATGTAAATGCTATTTTAAATTCAGAAAAATTAATTTTTGTATTCAACCCAAAAGCTATGTTAAAATCATGTATTTCGAACGCTATATCTATTTTCTACATGGAGAGGTTAGTTATGTAGCATTTTTATGAAATATGACTTCACCTTCAGGAGTGAAGTAATTCCCTATAAAAGCAAAAGATTGCACATGTAAGCTCAGTTGGAACTTTAACTAGCATCCCCTTTGTTACTTATGGCATCATCTATATTGGAGCAATATACCATAATTTAATTAATAATATTATTACTAGAAGAGTGGAGATAGTTTCTCTGAACTAATCGGTCAGATTATTTGTGGATTGCAGCTAGAATTTTGTTCATTCAATGTTGATGATGAAGACTACATGGGTTATGATTACAGCATTATAGGCCAGCTGTCTGAAGTGCGGATTGTTTATTTGAATCGCTTTATCCAAGAGGTAGTGAAGCTTTAGTTTTTCTATTTGGCTATTCCTGTGTTATATGATCTCATGATATATTATGATTTTCTTGTAGATTGTCAGTTACTTCATGGGTCTTGTTCCAAACAGTTCTAATGATGTTGTCAGAATAAACGATCAAGTTACAAACTCGGAGAAGTGGTTTACAAGAAGTGAGGTTGAAGGATCGCCTGCTTTAAAGCTGGATCTTTCTCTAAGAAAGCCCATAATTTTAATGCCTCGAAGGACTGATAGCCTTGAGTGAGTTAATAATTCTCTGGTGATGATGCTTTCCAGTCAGTTCTTCTGTTAAAATATGCACCTGTTCGCAGTGCTCTATTTTAAAAGTCTAATGTATTGCCTTGATTTTTCCTGTATCTTCATGTTTTCTGTGATCTGTTTTGGGGGGATATATGGATTATGGATTAGACATTTATACCCTTTAATCGCATCTGTGTAACAATAATCATAGCTGATCTCATAGTTTCCTCTTGCAGTTATTTGAAGCTCGATGTTGTTCACATCACTGTCCAAAACAGGTTTCAGTGGTTTTCTGGTAGCAAAAGTGAAATGAATGCTGTACACATGGAAATATTAACAATCTCTGTAAGATCTTTATGTTTTATCTCCGTTAGTTATGTTTTTGATCTAGATGCTAGTTGCTAATGGCCTAATATCACAATATTCTTACACTGATAAGGGAATAACTCAATAAAAATCTCATATTTGCGGTCAAAGTTGCATGTTTTTTGCATGAAGCAAAAATTTGCATATTGCCAATCAGGGAACCTGTTTGAAGCTCAATTTGTATGTAATAGCATTTGAAAAGGTTGTGCAAGTCTGTCAAAGAGAGTATCCTTTAAACAGGGAAGTTATAGATTACTGCAGATTGTTAATTTGGTGGGCTTGCGTTATACAATGTAGGCTCAATGGTATCATAGACAGACACCATAATAGTATTCTTTTTAGTTGTCCCTTTCTTTAAGTTACTCTCCATACATTCATCTGAGAATTTGTTTCATATATACCTTCCTGTAGGTCAAGGACATCAATTTGAATGTGGGTGCTGGCTCAGAATTGGGTGAAAGTATAGTCCAAGATGTCAATGGAGTTTCAATTGTTATACAGCGATCGCTGAGGGACCTATTGCATCAAATCCCTAGTATCGAAGTTGCTATCAAGGTACTTTTATACTATAATTCTGACTGTAGTTTGGTTCTTTCTATCGTTCACTACCTAGAATTTTGTTGTTTTCGAGATCAAATTGTCTCAATCTCATGGTATTTGAATATTTCAGGTTGAAGAATTAAAAGCTGCTCTATCAAGCAGGGAGTATGAGATAATTGCAGAATGTGCGCAAGAAAATCTTTCAGAGACTCCTAATGTTGTGCCTCCTCTAATAGATGACGCCTCATCATCTTCAGCTGTCAAGACACAAAATTTGTCAGTGAGAAATTCTGATGTTGTTAAATCTGAGGCTGAATATAAAGATAAGTGGATTGTAGCCAAGGTCTCTATTGCTATTGATCTGTTTGAGCTTGTTCTTCACTATGGATTGACAAGGGATGCATCGCTTGCCACGATGCAGGTAATTGAGACTCCATTATTTAAGTTTATTTTGTTATTATTGTTATCCTTTCAAATTGTACTTTCATCTTGCTATTCCGGTTTGTTAATCTCATGCTTCTGTGAAAGGAAAGAGCAATGTCTTTAGATGTTTCTTGGGTCAATAGATGTCACTAAGACAATATAATGGGCACATCTTCAAAACAGGTTGCTGATTTTTGCATGCATTTTCATTGAAGACAGAGTGAGGAAATAGGTCTTATTGCATGTTTGACACTTGTCCGGCAGCCATTTTTGTCTAATTAGTGAAGTAAATTTGAGCAGGAGATGCTAGAATACGAACATATCGGCATGAAGTATATTACCTTTGTTCTGGTTAGGCAGTTATGCATACACGTATTGTCTCACTTATTGATAAATTGATCTCAACTAAATATGCATGAAGTGCAATATTTTGGATAGTTGTATACATACTGTGATGTTCATGATCTTCTTGGAATTTGAATCATATCTATTTTTATTATCTCTCTTTTTTAATCATGAATTTTGCACATCGTCACTATCTTCCAAATATGTTTAATCTTTGTTATCATTTAATCTATTAAATTTATGCCTGCCAAATTCTGAATCCGGATCTTATTTTTGCTTTTAAGGTAAGTGGTCTGTGGCTTCTCTACAAATCCAATACAGCAGGAGAAGGGTTTCTGTCTTCGACACTCGAAGATTTCACTGTGATGGATAATCGTGAAGGTATAGAGCAGGAACTCAGGTTGGCAATTCGGAAGCCTGAAACAATTGGGTACAATCCTTCACAGTCGGTGACTGATGCTGGTGAATATGCTGGCATGGCCTTCAATACAAGTAGTGACAAGGACATGAAACTCGTACCTGCAATGGTTATTCTTGATGCAAGATTCTATGAAAATTTGACATCTTTTTCTCTCTTCATTCAAAGGCCACAACTGCTAGTTGCACTTGATTTTCTGCTTGCTGTTGTTGAGTTCTTTGTACCAAATGTTCGAAGTATGCTGGCAAACGATGACCCTGGAAGTTCTGCTCATGCTGTAGATGCTGTTATTCTTAATGACTCAGTTTATAATCAGCCTTCTGCTGAACTCTCACTTTCTCCTCAGAGACCTTTGGTTGTCGATGATGAAAGTTATGACCTTTTCACATATGATGGCAGAGGGGGAACTTTGTTTTTGCAAGATAGGAGAGGACAAAATCTCTCTTGTCCGAGTGAAGAGGCTGTAATTTATGTTGGAAGTGGAAAGAAGTTGCAATTTAAGAATGTCAAGATCAAGGTGTGTCCTCTAAACGGATGTTTTGTTTATTACACGAATCTTGATTATGAAGCTTTATTGTTTTGACGGCGATGGAATGTCCGTGTTGGTTTTCTTTTTCTTTGTGTTTCAGAATGGAAAATATTTGGATTCATGCGTTTTACTTGGATCCAATAGCAGCTATTCTGCTTCAGAGGATGATGGAGTCTTCTTTGATGAAGCTTCATGTGAAGGACCATCAGAAGATGATTCTGGAGTGACCGTAGATGCTGTGCCATCTCAGAATACTAATGTCAGCAGATCTGCAGAGTTTATATTTGAGCTAAAGGTCAAATATTCTCTTATTTTTGTTATTCTTTCTGCAATACCAGTAAAAGATTTTCCTTCAAGCAATACACTAAATAGTTCATATATGGCCTTTCTGCCATGTGCACAAGTCTCTTTAAGTATTCTAAAAAATATGACCTTCAGTATCTACAATCTAAGAGGCCTGGGCACATATCTGATAAGGGAAAGGCACTTATTATCTATGATATAATTGTGAATCACACCATGGTTTGATGGTAGTCGTTTAAGAGTGTTTGCTGCTCTTTGGTGTTCATGTATCCTTCCTCCAGCAGGTGCCATTTGTTTGTTTAGGGCTGTAGCCCTTTTAAACAGCGGTTGTATGAAGGCCTTTCAGTAACTAAGAACAGCAGATTGACTGTCCATGAGTGGCCTTAGGTTCAGATCATGGGTCCTCTCAACATAGTCAGTTTGGATATAATTACCTCAAAATCTGTTGGGAAACAGTGATTGTAAAAGACCTTGCGTATGATAAGTATCATTGAAGCCTGCTGGACAAAAATGTTAATCTATATGAGGATTCTTAGCACCAAAAATACAAGGTCTTCCCAAGTTCTGCTTTCTTTCTCTGCCCCCAAAATTTATATCTTTTAAGCAAACTTTTGTCACTTGGAAGGCACACTTATTTCTTCTCTCAATTCTATCATTGCTGACATGAATCACAGTTGAAGTATTTCAGCCATTTTTATCAACGGAGGCTTTTCCTTTAATCTTTAGAATGTCTGCAATCTGGATAGTAATTTGACTCTACTATACAGCATATATATCTTGCTTTGTTTTTGTTGTTTTAGCATGTGAAGTTTGTTTGCACTATGTTTGATTCTATGATGGAGAAGAAGGATAAAAGGGAGAAAACCTCTAGGTTTTGCTTCTTTTGGTGTGAGTTACTCATTTAGATCCAGTCTTTTTGATACAACTTGAGGGCAAGTAAAGTGTTTCCTCGTTTATGTCCAATTTCAAAGCAGTAGGAAATTGATTACTGAACCTGTCTGCTTTTAACTACCCCTCGTCCTTAATTTCCTTGCTAAGCGGTGGAAATCACCATAACGATCTTGTGTTATTTCCCTCTCTCCCACCTGTCCTTGTTTCATCTCGACCAAACATAGTGTTGATGATCTGGTACATTGAATTAGGAGGAGTCATTTAATGGAAATTTAAACTTGCTATAATTTTAATTACATCTTATGGAGAACAAAATACAGGCTATTGGTCCAGAGCTTACCTTCTATAATACATCAAGAAGTGTGGGAGAGTCAGCTGCCCTTTCGAACAAATTATTGCACACGCAGTTGGACGCCTTCTGCAGGTTGGTTCTCTCTGCTAAGTATTACAGTGTTCCATTTTTGGTTTTTTACTTGTATTTGTTGGGGATTGCATGTTTTTCATATTTCTACCTGGTTTCATGGATTTTCCAATTTGTGCATGGAAGTCCTCTATCAGCTTCCTTGGGACATGGTAGTTGGTTAGGTAGGCCTATCGAGGAGGAATAACATGTCCTTCCATTTCTCTCTAGAATAATACTTATATTAGTCTACTGATGATTTATCTGATTATGTGTTGATTGGTTAGAGTCTTGATTCTTTGTTTGTTGAATTAGTTTCTAAAAATGGTTCTCTCAATTAGTTTTGAGGGATTTTAGCGGTGTAAGCTTCTAATGTCAATAAGATGGCGACAAATGGCGTGTTCAGCAAGCTCTCTTAATTTTTTGATTATGCAATTTCTTCAGATTAAGAATGCTTAGTGAAGATACTTGACATTATTATACTTTCAAATGAGTTGGTGAATGATGCTAGCTACTGCAATAACCAATTTCTACTTTTTAAAATGTTTTTGGTATGACACGTGAAATTAGATTACTTCATCAATTCTTCCTTCGTTTGTTACTGTGATGATCGAGATTAGTCTTGGTAATGCATCTAGAAGATTGAATTAACTTATCATGTGTAGTTTACAGGAAAGAATCTATGTATCCAGTCGAAAGTTATAAGCCAACTGGTAGAGTAACTCAAGATCTTTTTGAAACTCTTTGAATTCCCTTGGAAAAACAATAATGTATCTCCAAACACCCTCTTTCATGTGGGGCTCAACTTTAGAGTTCACAAGTTTATTAAATACAGATTTACGGTAGTAAGAACGGCCTACAAAAGGTTGATTCTGATACCTTTTGAAATATATTTATGCATCTAACCATAAATCTTGAGGCAATTGATGGCTCACGACATTTGTAAACCCACCTTACAAATTCCTTTTGTTGCCTTTATATACTCTCTTGAGGCAATTATATATCTCAATCAGCTTCTTGTTTTTGTGTTGGACATTAAGTAAGGTATCCTGCATTTGAAGCTTTGAGGGGAACTTGATTTACAACTCGCTAATCGTAGTGGTCTTTTCTTTTCTGTGTTTACCCCTTTTTGATGTTCCCTTTTTAGTGTCTTTTGGTGTTTCGGTTTTCTAGGTGAGAGTACTTCAATATGATATTAAGATTTGACATTTTAGCTTCCATTGTCTGTTGTACCATTCTGTGTTGTCCTCTTACTTGTGGATGCTTTTGTTGGGAAGTCCTCTTTTGATTACCTATGACCCTATTGTGTTATCCTCTTTTTTGGATGGCAATGGAGGTAAGCTAGAAGATTGAACTTGTGATGCCAACTTTCTCACGAAAATGGGTTGGCAATGTGCGCGAGACCGTTATAATTTTTGTCAAAATAATGATAATTTCAACTAAAAAGACAATTATTCTGTGTAAAGGATGATGATTGTAGATAGTTATGTGTAAATAGTCCTAGTCCCATATGTAGTAGGAGCAGTATATGTCCTAGTTCCAGATGTAGTAGGAGTAGAATATGTATTATATACCGAGCTCATTGTATCATTGTTAATAATTGGATTTTTCTCCTGTGCATTCTCACATGGTATCAGAGCTTCTGTGAGAAACTTATTGTTGTGCGTCATTCCAGCGACATCCGGGAAGAAAGATCTCATCACCGTGCAATTTTCCGGCAACTTCGTCTTGTTCCCAGGGTTCATCACTGCTACAGTGGTACTGTGCATATACCAGTACCACCATCAGATCCGAAACCCTTACGCGACCAAACCCCAGAAATTCTAGTCCCATCAGAACAGAAAAGTCAGTCAACGTGTGTCTTTCCGGTTGACGACTCAAGATTGATTTGCGTTATCTCCTCATCGGTAAGTGTTGTGCGAAAACCAACATCATCCGATAAGTCAGGCGAATAAATCCCAGTCCATTGCTCCGGCACAAAATCACTAGCACGCCTCCACGCGCCGCTAGACCTTCTGGCGAACTACAATAACTTTTTCGGCGCAGCCATTCTGGCAATTTTTTTCCTGCGTGAACAGTGCACTTTTCCCCAGAAAAGTTTCTGTTTTCTTGTGGTGTTTTAAACCTATTTTGTAGTGTGGAATTCGGCTTAGTCTCACTATTTTCAAAATTTTCCGATGACATTCGGCCAACTTCTGTTTTTCAGCAACCACCTGGTTCTGTTGTTCAGGGGGAGTCTGGTGGCCTTGTATGTCGAATGATCAGCTTGCAGATATTTTCACCAAGTCCCTCACTGCTTCTCGTATTAGTTACATACGTAACACGCTTGGTACATATGATTTGTATGCACCGGCTTGAGGGGGTGTGTTAGATAGTTATGTGTAAATAGTCCTAGTCCCATATATAGTAGGAGTAGAATATGTCCTAAACCCATATGTAGTAGGAGTAGAATATGTATTATATATAGAGCTCATTGTATCATTGTTAATAATTAGATTTTTTTCCCGTTCATTCTCACATTGATCTTAGGGAAAACCCTGTATGTTGGACAAAAATCTATAATTAGTAGAATTTGGTTTTCAGAATAGGTGAATATATAGTTATCAAAGACTAATCAAGTTAATATGAGATCATGAGTGTTCTGTCATCTGTTGTTTCTAGTGTACAAGAGCTCTTGTGTTACCTTTCATTTGCAAAGCAAGCTTCCTTTCAAGATTTTCTATGAGTTGAGGCTCACGGCAGACTAAGCATCCTCTACTTGTTTCAATTTAGTGGTAACAGGGATGATATTTCCTTTTTGCATTAAGTGTAAGAAAGAAGATTGTCCATTTGTGTAAATTGCCTCCTCTAAAAGCTTAAAACTGTGAGAACTTCTATTTATTTTGGATTTGCAATGCATTCCTTCACGTACGGGCTTGATTTCCTTTTTTGGCTACAACAACAACAACAAAAAACTCAGTATAATCCCACAAAGTGGGGTCCGAGGAGGGTATTGTGTACGCAGACTTTACCCCTACCTTGATTTCCTTTTATGGCTAAGTTTGTGAAAACTTTTTGATCACGGGTGACAGTGATATTGAATACAAGACCTCTGCTTGCTCAGGTCCATGTTTAAGAATGAATCAACCTCATCTAAACACTTAAGATTTTGTTTGGAACGATAAATCTCATATTGGTCTTTGCCTCATCCTTTTGATTGGGGACTATGATGAGGTGTTTGGTTTTGACATTGAACTATGCATTATTCTAACATTATGTGTGTTTCCATCCGTCCTTGTGGCTTTCGCTGTAATGACTGATGGATTTAGCTCGCGTAATTGCGATGTTGTTGAAATTGAAAAAATATGCCTCCGGTGTATGTAGGGGATAAAGTACAAGTCTTTGCTTCCACTTTTTCTTAATATTACTTTTAATTTTAAGTTATTTTTATTAGTAGTAGTAGTAGTTGTTATCATGTGTGAAACCAACACTCCCCTGCATGCTCAGGACTGGGATATCTAGAGCGTGGATAATATAATCGGGGCCCAACATCGGGTATATGAAGAATTGGTATTGTCCCGGCTCTGATACCATGTGAGAAACACAGGCACGGGAAAATATTATTGCGATGTGTCATAACTATTTCCTTACGCTGAGCAGCTTTATTTATACATATACTTTACACAATACATACTACCTATGTTCCAATGTGGGACACTAAGCCTATTAATATATACAAAGCACTATGTAATAGTTAATTGCTATAAAAAGGTGTGTCTTGTACTCATAAATCATCAAGTAATCATTTTATCTGGTCTTTCTATTGTTTTTTCAGTGTAACTTGAGGACGCCTGGTCGTCCCTTGCTCTGCTTTCTCTTAAAAGTATTATGTAACAAACTTGACCATGATGTTTCCAGGATTGTTCTAAAAGGAGATACCTTTGATGTGAATGCAAATGTTCTTGGATTAACTATGGAGAGCAATGGAGTTAGAATAGTGGAACCTTTTGATACCTCTGTGAAGTTCTCTAATGCTTCCGGAAAGTCAAATATACAGTTGGCTGTCTCCGATATTTTTATGAACTTTTCATTCAGCATCTTAAGACTGTTTTTGGAAGTTGAGGATGATATTTTGGCATTTTTGAGGACCACATCAAAGAAAATGACGGTGGTGTGCTCCGAGTTTGACAAAATTGGGACAATCAAAAGTATGACCCAGTGCATCCAAACCTAGTAATTTACTTTATCCATGCATTAAAGAGAGATCTAAACTGATGAAAATGACATTTGTTGATTGTTTCATCACAGGTCCGTCTAACCAGATATATGCTTTCTGGAGAGCTCGTGCTCCGCCTGGTTATGCGACAGTTGGTGACTATCTGACACCAACGTAAGTAAATCTCCGCAGATTCGTTTTCTCTATTGCCTTTGCAAATTTGCCTGTGACACTAACTGTTCTAGTTCAACAGCGACAAGCCACCCACAAAAGGAATCATTGCTGTGAATACCAGCTTTGTCAGAGTAAAGAGGCCAGAGTCTTTCATGCTTATTTGGCCCTCATCCTCATACAAGGATGGTGAATTGGGTACAACCACGTGTGTATCTGAAGAAGATAGCAGCTGTTCCATTTGGTTCCCTAAAGCACCTAAAGGTTATGTTGCAGTGGGCTGTGTAGTCTCTCCTGGAAGGATGCAACCTCCAATATCGTCAGCCTGGTGCATCTTAGCTTCTTTAGTTTCACCATGTGATCTGAGAGATTGTGTTAATATTGACATTATGAGTAGGTATGTGAAGTTATTTGATTTTTTTTCTTTCTAATTCATGGGATCATAGGTGGAAGTATTATTTAACACCCGTGGTAAAACAAATATGTTCTTGTCTTGTGCGTTTCTTCCAAGTTAAGTTTAAGTCTAATGATACGACTCATATTAGTTTTGCATGCCTGTACTTAATTTTACTGGTCTGTAATGCAGTTACAGATATCAACATATGATTTTCAGTTCAATATAAAATGTATTCTAACCTGTAGTTAGTCTTGTCCCAGATCTTCCAAATTGGCATTCTGGCGCGTGGATAATTCCATTGGTACCTTCCTGCCTTCAGATCCAACTACTTTGGAGTTGTGTGGCAGAGCATATGATCTTCGGCATATTTTCTTTGGGCTTCCCAGAGATTTCTCTGAAACATCAAAGAGCTCAGAAACCGCGGCTTCCTCTAGTCGTAATCATGCAGTTCAATCAGAGAGGTCATCCACTGTAAACTCTGGTGGCAGGTCTGAAGCCATTGCAACATTTAGGTTAATTTGGTGGAATCAAGGTTCTGGATCTAGAAAGAAATTATCTATATGGCGCCCTATTATTCCTCAAGGGAAGGTATATTTTGGTGATATTGCAGTTCAAGGGTATGAGCCTCCAAATACTTGTATCGTACTTCATGATTGTGATGAGCTTTACAAAGCCCCTTCAGATTTTAAGCTTGTGGGACAGATGAAGAAACATAGATCAGTTGATAGTATATCTTTTTGGATGCCTCAGCCTCCTCCAGGCTTTGTGTCCTTGGGTTGTATAGCTTGTAAAGGTGCACCAAAGCAATCTGATTTTGACTCCTTAAGATGCATCCGCAGTGATATTGTTGTCAGTGATCAATTTTCGGAACAAAGCATTTGGGATACATCTGATGCTAAATTTATGAAGGAGCCATTTAGTTTATGGGTTATTGGAGATGAGTTAGGAACCTTTATTGTTCGCAGTGGTTTCAAGAAGCCTCCGAAGAGGCTTGCTTTAAAGCTTGCTGATCGAGATATGGCTAGTGGTCCAGATGATATGGTGGTTGACGCAGAAATCAGAACATTCTCTGCAGCCCTCTTTGATGATTATGGTGGCTTGGTAATCTAAGCTTTCCAGTAGCTTTAGTTTCTTCCGCAACTAGGTGTATTATTGATAGTATAAACAGCAATTGTGTTGACGATACTTCTGTTAGGTTATAGACTCATGTAAACCGCAAAACATTTTCTGTTCAACTTGTATTACTAGAAGTTTCTCCTATGTGGCATCTTCTTGCTATAATATCAAGAATAATGTATTATTCTGGATTATAGACACATGTAAACTGCAAAACATTAATGCTTCTACGTGCTATTTGTTATTCTAGATTACATTGGCAGGGTCTATCTGTTGTCAACTGACATCTCTACTGTTCTACTCGATCTGCAGATGGTTCCTCTATGTAATGTGTCTTTCAGTGGCATAACTTTCAATCTACATCAAAGGTCTGACTATCTGAATTCCAGTGCGACCTTCTCCTTGGCCGCTAGATCATACAATGATAAGTATGACTCTTGGGAACCTCTTTTGGAGCCAGTTGATGGATTATTGAGGTTTTTCTTCTTCGAAACTTTTGTGAACTTCCCGGTGCTTCTTACATTGATATTTTCCTTGCAATAGAAACTAGAATTTTGGGACCCTGGTACTCTACCGTGACACACCGTATAAAATGCTCTCTTCCTCTTCATGTTTCTTAGATGAAATCCATACATTACCTGCTTGTGGAACGACTGTTTATATGCAAGTTATTTAACTCCATTCAACTTATCTACTTTGTGGACAAAGAGCAAGTTACTTACTTGTCTTGCCAAATATTACCACTTTTTTGTGGTAATTTGCCCAAATATTGTTTCATTTTCCAATAATTAACATATTATACATGTTCAGGTGCAATTGCAATGACCTTTTTTTCGGCCTTCGATAATTTGGATCATAACTGTGGTCTGGACCACTTACTTGTTTCAACCTTGTCATTATAGTACGAATTGTGTGTACACTGGAAGCAAGAATGATTTGTCAATTATTCCTACTCTGGATTCTATGCCTGTGTTTGGCTGGCAAACTTTGCTTTTGTGAGAGGTCTACTTATATTTCGGGTTCAACATTGCATAGTCCTTATCAGAGAGATGTAGTTACTGGGGGGATTTGGTTTCAGCCTAGCCTATAATCCTTCTTTTTGCAGAATGTTCAGCATGTATTAGAGGACCTCAGTTTTAGGATTTATTATTTAGACTGATTTTTTTTTTAAATATTCAGGTATCAGTACGACGTGAATGCTCCTGGTGCAGCTTCGCAGCTTCGTCTTGCATCTACTGGGGATTTGAACTTAAATATATCTGTGTGTAATGCCAACACAATTTTTCAGGCTTATGCCAGCTGGAATAATCTGAGCAATGTCAAGGAATCCTACCAGGCAAATCTTCTTACTTTAATAAATATTCTAGCCCGGTATCAATTTCTTCCCCATGGAGCACACACATTCAAGGATATCATTACTTGACACTATAAATTTCACTCTGTCTACCTGCTGTTACTCGTACATATACATGAGATATTACCACTTGTTGATTTCCTGCTACCGAATATCTGGGACACATTACTTGAGTAATTTAAGAAATTAATCAAACTAAATTTCCAATCAACTGTACTTCATAAGATAGTGTATGAGATATCTAGCATATCCTCCTCCTCCTCCTGTTAGTGACAGACATATCCCCGTTTTTCGAATTTTATTTGGCAGGATGCAGTCTCACCAATTGGAGGAAGCAGGTCCATCATTGATGTTCATCACAGAAGAAATTATTTCATTATCCCACAGAATAAACTTGGTCAGGACATTTTCATAAGAGCTACGGAAATCAGGGGACTACCAAGCATAACTAAAATGCCGTCTGGAGATAGCAAACCAATTAAAGTACCTGTTGCAAAGAATATGTTGGATTCACACTTGAACGGAAGTCTTTTTGAAAAAGGCAAATCAATGTTGACAATAATAATAGCAGAGGCAGAGGTATGTTTCATTGATAATGCTAATAGAAAAGCTAAAGGTTTTGTGTAAAATACATCAGCATCAAATTACTCTGAGAGTGTTTAATAGAGTACGTGGAAGTTAAGAAAATTACTAGCTGTTTCATAATTGATGTTTGTGGAGTTGCATATTGCTTCTTTTTTCAAGGCATGAGACGGTCTATGTAAATTCTGCTCTATTTCATGTCTTTATTAAGAACTTTCTATAACAGAATAAAATTGTTGAAGACAAATAAATAAATCGTGTTTCCTCTTCAAAAGCTGTAGCGTATAACTAAGGTTTTTGCACAATTCAATACTGTATTATAACAAGTAGAGATCCTAGGTCGAGTTTCACTGTTACCCTTCATAAAAAAATAGTTCTATGGACTTGGACTAAGGAAAAAGTTCTGAACCATACACATGAGGGCGTGTATTGAACAATTCAACAAAACCGTGATACTTGTGCATGTTGTGCTCTGGAGAGAGAGAGAAGAAAATCATCTTCTTGACTGGTAGTCCTGCGAAGTAGTTAGGGTCTAAGTGATTTGCTACCTAGAAACATTTACCGGGGAAGTGGTTGTTGAGATTCTATCCTCAATAACATCTAGCGATTAGAAGTATGTCTTCAGTATGGAGTGCGAACATAGCCTATGGTTGTGTCAATGGTTTTTTGAAAACCAATTTGACTGACTGAACCGATATTGTTTTTTAAAATAAACTGTAGGTTCCATTATAAATCTATAACCATACTGAATAATTAGGGTATGTTTTAATTTTATTTTTTTAACAAACGAATAAATTACCGAACCGAACCGGTTAATAAATAAAGAAAAGTGTCCTGTATCTGACCGAGTGTTGTTAAGGCGTGAGCACCTTCACCCATAGGTTCTAGCTTTAATGTCACATCAGCATACATAGAGCTTAATTATAATTTTTCCGTTCTTCAATGCATTACATTTCTATTTTTTATTTTCTGCATTGGCGCTTACCGTCGCTGAAGCCCAAGCTTTAATTACGCTTTGCGCTTAAAGCTCCGACAGATTTTGGCGCTTTTAGCTTTTGAATACTCTGCCCTGGGCAACTTTTAGTTGGAATCAGCTAATTCTTAACAAGTTGGCTCATCTATAACATGTTTATTAATTTTTGTTTGAAATCTTGTTGTATGAGTTATTTTGTTTTAGCTTACACTTACGGCTTTGAAGTGCAGTTCCAACAGGTTGAAGGCTTGTCTTCTCATGAGTATGCAGTAGAAGTCCGTCTTGCTCCAGATGAGAGTCACCCTTGTCAATCTCTGTCCACTCAACAAAGTGCACGTACTCGTGGCAATAACTCATATGGTTCTATATCTTCTGATGTAATCTCAGTGAAATGGAATGAAGTATTTTTCTTCAAAGTTGATTCACCGGTCTGTACTCTCTGCCTCCACAAAAGTCTTGTAGGAATTGTACATCATGAAATCATATTACTATGATATTACATCTGCCCTATACATAAACAATTACCACATATACCTCTGTTTGCTCATAGAATGCTTAGTGCCATAGAGGTGGCGTCTAGTTTAAAATTGAATCAATTGATCCTTTAATAAATAATCATCTAAAAGTTCAGATTCAATGAATTGTTGGCCGTAATGGGTTACTCAATTTCAGCTCGCAAGATTCTTATGTTAAGTTGTTTAGTCATTCTTTCTATAGCTTGAATTTGGAAATGGTTGAAAGAAGCAAATACAAATGAGAGAATCATTACATTGTGAACTGTAGTGAGGCAGAACAACAACAACAACCCAGTATAGTCCCACAAGTGGGGTCTGGGGAGGGTCTGTAGTGAGGCAGAAATGGAAGAGTTTTTGAAGGTGTTGAAAACAGAGTATTCTATACTCCATAATGCTCTTTTTATGTTTTGAGGGGAGGGGGGGTTAACATTTGTAGCACCTCGTGACGTTCCAAGTTTTATAGATAATTACATGAATTTCTCGGATTGAACTCCATTGTATGGTGCTGTGTTCCTCTTGCTTATTCCATCTTTGATACAGAAATAAAGTCTTTTAAGGGTTTATTAATGAAAATTGTTTTCAATTGTATATAAACAAAAAACGATCCGCTCATATTATGCTTAACCACTGCAATCTATATTCTTTGTTTCCTGCAAACACTAACATTTTTATATCTGCTTCTGGAGTCGCTGGAACATACATTATTAAGCAATTGGCTGGACTGCACTGAGTACAACTGGTGATCACATAGCACTTGTCAGATATAATAACAACACTGAACGGCTCTCTGAGTCAAGGTTCTTCAATGTGCTTTATCATGAGGATCTTCAATCACCAACACAAGGAGAAAATCCATTTGACTTGCCTATCACATTGTGCCCCCTCTCGATGTGTGCTTGGTACCATTTAGGATCATATAGTGGTCACAAAAGAGAGAGAAAGCATATCAAAGATACATCTTCCTTCCATTGCACCCTGTAGTTGAGAGCCAAACTGGTACCCTAAGGTCATGTCATTATATTAGATCTCAAACGAAATATAGTAAAGGACATTAAATGAAGGTAGCATCTGAATTATGAAGGATTAAGTAAATAGATAATTTTGTTTTTCAAATATAGATAAGTAAGGGCAGCCAGCTCCCTTTCACCCTCCCCCCCTCCCCAAGCCATCCTTCCCTCCAATAATTCTGAATATAAGTGTAGCATTTTCCACCTACGTGCATGTATTGTAGTTGTCGATGGATATTGCCATATATTTTTTACTATTTAAATTCTGCCATCTATGTCTAACACATATAGACACAAGTCTTTTAAGGTTATGATGTCGCAACATTTGGATCTATTATCTATAGTAAATTCTCCTCTCTAGAATTTCTGTATATACTAGTTATGTTTTTGGTTTCTAGATTGTTTGGTGTTTTTGTTAACTTGCAATTTATTTGAAGTTTGGCTTTTTTCTCATTGTTTTCTGAAAATTTTCGATCATGTGCTTCCATTTCCGAACAGGATTTTTGCATTCTGGAGCTTGTCCTGATGGATATGGGAAGAGGTATTCTTAGCTACTGATTTCTGGGGATTTTGTCCTTTTACCACTTTCCGATTCTCATGAACTCAAGCCATGAAGAGTTCCAATATATCCGAAAATCTTCTCTTTGTTGGTCACACTCAAGAACTGACGAACTTATTTAAATTTGGTTAATCAGTAAAACAGGTTATTTAATGAGTGGAATGATAGTGAAAAAATTGTTATGATAAGGTCAAGAGCAGTAATTGGGAAGTCTAGTTACATTCTTGAATCTGCTTATCAGAAAGAATCAGAATCTGGTTAATTGCAGCCAGCTTATGTTTAGATAAAAGTTTAACTTAAGACGTGTACTGTGCGTGTTTGGATAAAGGCCACATACGGATTCTTCATCACTGGAACCTGTGTCTTCACAAAACCATCTGCTACTTGTTTTCATAGTAAATTGAGTTTCCAATGCTTCCACTTCATTATACTGATTATAATTTAGTAACATGATACATTTCCCAACTGGATAGGTTGATATCTTTTTATGGGGCTACTTTTTTCATGTCTTTTGTGGGATATCATGTCTTTTTTTCATTGATTAGTTGTGTAAGTTATCACAAAGAAAAGTTCTCAAAGTTTCCCATTTGACTTGGAACTATTTAAAATAGAACATTTGGAAGCATGAAATGGGTTTAAAACCATACATAAATTTGCGGGGCGTACATCCCATGATATTTTCTTGAATTGCAAGTAAAAGCGTAGTAGAAACCTGATTTTTAACTGACCCTACTACATTCATTAGTTTCTCTTCATTGGCTTCTGAGGTGGCCCTTGCTATTGAGATATTCCTCTAATTGGATTTATTCGTCCACAAGCTTAAGCTTAGGGATCTTTTATCGAATCATAAAGATAGGTTTTCTCATTAACTACAAACTGCTTCTGTACGGAAAATGAGAGAATGTGTTTTTAGAAATTAATGCTTAAAGCCTGATCAGAATTTCTACCGGTCCTGTTGTATTTGTATCTATAGCTTAACAGGCACCTGAGTTGGCCACTTGATACGGATTAGTTCAATATGTGGTGCTATATTTTTAATTTAAACTATTCTTTGCAGGTGATATTGTTGGTTATTCATCAGCTCCTCTAAACCATATATCTAGACCCCAGGAGAATCCAGTGTCTTACAATAGTTCACTTGAACTCAACTGGCTAGCATTGTCTTCTTCGCGGTCTATGGTGATTTTCTCTTGTGTTCCTTCTTCTTTGTATATTACCCTTGAAAAGAAAATGTCGAAAATATTACTGTTTCCCTTTTAGCTTCTTTTTTTATGGTGTCTTGCTTATCTCACTGTGAAATGCAGATGATGACTAGTGAAGGAAAAGAAATAAATTCATCAGGACGAATAAAATTGGCTGTTTACTTGTCTCCTCAACTTGAAGTTGAAAAGAGTGGGAAGTCCTTTAACACTCGGAAAAAATCTGGGTTTATCCAGATTAGTCCTACCAGGGAGGGACCTTGGACTGCTGTGAGGCTGAATTATGCTGCACCTGCTGCTTGTTGGCGACTGGGAAATACTGTTGTTGCCAGTGAAGTGAGCATAGCTGATGGAAATCGATATGTCAATATTAGATCTCTAGTTTCAGTTCGTAACTACACCGAATTTACGCTGGATTTACAGCTCATCCTCGGTGCTTTAAATGAGAAAAGAAGACCAGATGATGATGAGAGAAAAAAGGTTTATGGTGATGAAATAGTGACAGATGAGTTCTTTGAGACCCAGAAATATAATCGTGATATTGGGTGGTTTGACGTTAATGAGGTATGTCTCCAGATTTTATTTTCTTTTGTGCCTGAATGTAGCAATTGGTTTCTCTTATTTCTGGTCTTAAGCCATCAACATCTGTCATTTGGGCAGGGGAGAAATGAAGTTGAGGTTCCATCAGGCTGGGAATGGGTTGATGAATGGCATGTAGATAATAATTCTGTGAACACTGCTGATGGATTGGTTTATGCTCCAGATTTCAATAGTTTGAAATGGCCAGAGTCGTCCAATCCACTAAAATCTGTAAACTATGCAAGACAGAGGCGGTGGCTTAGGAATAGGAAAGGCAAGCCGAGAGATCCCCAGGCTCATATTTATGTTGGGCCTGTAAGGCCTGGTGAAGTTGTTCCCTTGCCTTTATCTGTCCTGACCCATTCTGGACTTTACGCACTGCAAGTGAGGCCTTCAAACCTGGAAAAAACTGGAGAATATTCGTGGAGTTCTGTAATGGACATGTCTGGAAACACTCAGGATCTTGGGATGCCAGCAGAAAACTCTGGAATATCTGTGTCCATTCTCAGTGAGTCTGAGAAACTCCTATACTGCCCTGTAGTTAGTGGAACCTCATCCAATAGTAACCGCGGCATGTGGTTCTGCTTGAGCATACAAGCAACAGAGATTGCAAAGGACATGCACTCTGATCCTATTCAAGATTGGACCCTCGTGATCAGGCCACCACTTGCGATTACCAATTTTCTTCCTCTTGCTGCTGAATATTCTGTTCTTGAGATGCAAGCCGATGGCCATTTTTCTCACTTTGCGATAGAGGNTCAACTCAGTTGATTCTAGTGTCTCTTGGAATGCATTAAAATGATGTTAACTTCTTAACATTCTTTACAGGAGGCTATACTCATATCCCATCCTAAGAAGGCACCTTCAAAGACAATAAATCTAAGAAGCTCAATTTCTGGAAGGTCTCAAAAGAAAATAAGAGAGAGCTGATTAAGTTCTTTCCTTTAATTTTGTGAAATAGGTGAATTTAATTTTCATTCTTAATGCCTTAAGCTACTGGCTCGTGCAGGATTGTTCAAGTAATTGCTGAACATGTGCATACCCATGAAAGGCCTCTGCAAGCAAAGATCACCAAGGTCTATGCTCCTTTTTGGCTTTCAGTTGGACGATGTCCACCTATTACTTTCAGGCTTATCGATTTGAGTGGGCGGACAACAAAGAAGATTGCTTTCCCTTTGCTATCTAAAAGGAATAATGAACTTGTCCTGGAGGAGATCTCTGAGGAGGAAATATATGAAGGAAATACAATTGCGTCTGTTTTAAACTTCAAGTTACTAGGCCTTTCAGCATCAATTAACCTGTCTAGTGAGGAGAGTTTTGGTCCTGTTAAAGATCTTTCTCCGTTGGGTGACATGGTAAAGAATCTTAATCTTGTGTGGTATACTATGTTTTATCCAAGTTTATAACTTATCCATCTGTCCTCGATATTAGGATGGCTCGCTGGATTTCTGCGCCTACAGCGCTGATGGAAATTGCATGCGGCTTTTTGTATCATCAAAACCTTGCCCTTATCAAACTGTTCCAACAAAGGTTCTGTTTCAACAACAGCAGCAGCTTCGCTCTCAAACTTCTATAAAATCGAATTCAAACATTTTTATTGATTATTTACCTGCTCTTTTGTCAGGTTATTACTGTTCGACCATTTGTTACGTTTACCAATAGACTTGGTCAAGACATATTTTTGAAATTGAGCAGCGAAGATGAGCCAAAGATTTTGCGTGCATCTGATGCCAGAGTCTCATTTATATATCGCGACACGGGTGGACCTGATGAACTCCAGGTGAGTAGATTCTCTATACTGTGTTATCTGAACTGCTAATTAAATTAAAGAATGCTTTTTCTCTGGAAAATCCATCCCTAATATGGTGTGTCTTACACATAGTCCACTCTTCTTTCTTTCTTACCGTCTTCTGAAAACAGAATGATACGAATAGTCTTCTTTTGTCTTTTGATCTTCTATTTTTCTAAGAGGAATATGTATCTCTTAACCTTCTTATGATTATACAGTTCTCATTTGGACATTTAGTGTATTTATGGTGCTATATAAGTATTATGTGCCATTTCTGATGCCTTAATCAAAGTAATTTTGTTCCATTATAGATGCTACCATGCACTTTTAGACTATTTGTTTAAACAAGGTACTATTTGGATTACCTGTGTGACCATAGTTTATGGACCATGGCATAGAATTGTGGCCTTAGGATGTGCTAGATTGAAAGAGTGGATATGTAGTAAATTTCCTGGTGAAGTTTCTTGCGTGTTCATTCTGGAAAGGAAATGTCAATAATGCCGCATAATTCCTCTTTTTTCTGCCTTCTTGACCGTTAGTCATTGTAGTTTGTCAGAGTTGACTGCATTATTTTAGCTGATAGCTTGCAAGTTCACTTACAATATCATATCAATTTTGAAGGTCCGACTGGATGATACAAATTGGTCATTTCCTATTCAAATTGTTAAGGAGGACACAGTTCCTCTTGTCTTGAGGAGAAATGATGGCACGCGAAGATTTTTGAAGATGGAAATTCGTGGCTTTGAGGAAGGATCGCGTTTCATAGTTGTTTTTCGCCTTGGATCAACAAGGGGTCCAATTAGGTACCTAATTAACCTTTCTTTAGTTACGGTCGCAGTCTCTGCTACTTCAAGCTTCTGATTAATTCCAATTCTATCTGGTTAATCTGCTATATATGCTTGATAGGATTGTGAACAGGACGAGGAGGATGGTCATTAGACTTCGTCAATATGGATTTGGCAATGATGCATGGATCCAGTTACTGCCTCTTTCAACCACAAACTTTTCATGCGAGAATCCCTATGGCCAAAAACTTATTGATGCTGAGATTTATAGTGGCGATAGCTCTATGGTCTGGAAATTTGATTTGGAGAAGTCAGGGTTCTGTTCTGAATGTGATGGATCAGGCTTGCTTTTCCATGTTATAGATATGGCTGATGTCAGGGTTGCTAGGTTTATTGACGAGGGAGCAGCATTATTAATTTCAAAAGAAGGGAACATGTCTCGTGCAGAGGTTGGAAATCTTGGCAGTTCTCACATACAGAACCAGATGCAGGAGAATGGATCTCCTTTAGAAATTACAGTTGAGTTGGGTGCTATTGGGGTTTCTTTTGTGGACCATAGACCCAGAGAACTATCCTATTTGTATCTGGACAGAGTCTTCATATCCTATTCTACAGGATATGATGGTGGAACCACAAGCAGGTTTAAGCTTATATTGGGGTACCTGCAGCTTGACAATCAACTGCCTCTCACATTGATGCCTGTACTGCTGGCACCTGAACAAAACATTGATGTGCATCATCCAGTCTTCAAGATGACCTTTACAGTGCGCAATGAGAACATTGATGGTGTCCAGGTATACCCTTATGTTTATGTAAGGGTAACAGATAAATGCTGGAGGCTTAACATTCATGAGCCAATAATTTGGGCTTTTGTAGATTTCTACAACAATCTTCAACTAGATCGCCTACCAAACAGTTCTAGTGTCAGCCAGGTTGATCCTGAAATACGTGTAGACTTGATTGATATATCTGAACTAAGGCTGAAGGTTTCATTGGAGAGTGCACCTGCTCAGCGACCAGATGGGGTTCTAGGCGTTTGGGGCCCAGTGCTGTCGGCTGTTGGAAATGCCTTTAAAATACAGATCCATTTAAGGAAAGTGATCCGCAGAGATAGATTTATGAGAAAAAGCTCTGTCATTTCTGCAGTGGGAAATCGTATTTGGAGAGATTTAATTCATAACCCTCTGTTCTTAATATTTTCAGTGGATGTATTGGGTATGACAAGTTCAACTTTAGCCTCTCTCAGCAAAGGCTTTGCTCAACTATCAACAGATGGACTGTTTTTCCAGCTGCGATCAAAGCAGGTATGGTCAAGAAGAATAACGGGAGTTGGTGAGGGGATCAGGCAAGGGACTGAAGCCCTAGCACAAGGTGTTGCATTTGGAGTTTCTGGGGTTGTGACAAGGCCTGTGGAGAGTGCTAGACAAGATGGCCTTCTTGGCTTTTGCCCATGGGCTTGGACGAGCTGTTGTGGGATTTGTTGCTCAACCAGTGATTGGAGCATTGGACTTCTTTTCATTGACTGTCGATGGGATTGGTGCAAGTTGTTCTCGTTGCATAGAAATTCTTAGTAACAAGACTACCTTCCACAGGATAAGAAATCCCCGTGCTATTCATGCAGACAATATACTTAGAGATTACAGCGAGCGAGAAGCACTAGGTCAAGTGATACTACACCTTGCTGAAGAAAGCCGACATTTTGGTTGCACTGAACTATTTAAAGAGCCTTCTAAATTTGCCTTGTCTGATTATTATGAAAATCACTTTATGGTTCCCTATCAGCGGATTGTTTTAGTGACTAATAAACGTGTAATGCTCCTCCAGTGTGTGTCTGCTGATAAGATGGACAAGAAGCCCTGTAAAATCATGTGGGATGTACCTTGGGAAGAACTCATGGCACTTGAATTAGCAAAAGCTGGCTACCCTAGACCTTCTCACTTGATCATCCATATCAAAAAATTCCGAAGGTCTCAGAAGTTTGTCCGTGTAATAAAGTGCTACACTGAAGAAGAAACTGAGGTGCCTCAAGCTGTAAGAATCTGTTCGGTTGTGCGTAAAATATGGAAAGCACACCAAACTGACGTGGCATGTCTGCAGCTAAAGGTTCCTTCAAGCCAGAGGCATGTATCCTTTGCTTCAAATGATAATGATGGAAGAGATTCGTTTAGCCAGAAAAAGGCCATAATTGAATCAAGGGAGCTGGCTTCCTGGGGTGCTGTCTCTGATAGAAGAAAATTTGTTCAACATGCTATCACATTTTCCAAGGTATGGAGCAATGGACGAGAGTTGAAAGGTCGTTGTACATTGTGCCAGAAGAATGTTTCAGAAGATGGTGGAATCTTTAGTATTTGGCGCCCTTCCTGTTTACTCGATGGGTACATCTCAATTGGGGATATTACTAGTGTTGGTTGTCATCCTCCTAATATTTCAGCTGTATACCGATATTCTGACAAGTTGTTTGCCCTCCCAGTCGGTTATGACCTGGTGTGGAGGAACTGCTCGGATGACTACACCAATCCCATATCAATTTGGCATCCTCATGCTCCTGAGGGCTTTGTATCTCCGGGATGTGTAGCTGTACCTGATTTTGCTGAGCCGGAACCAAATGCTGCATACTGTGTCGCAGAAACATTGGCCGAGGAGACAGTATTTGAAGAACAAAAGATCTGGGCAGCGCCGGATTCATATCCCTGGGCATGTCATATCTACCAGGTGCGCAGTGATGCACTTCATTTTGTTGCTCTCAGGCAGCCAAGAGAAGAATCGGATTGGAAGCCAATGAGAGTTATCGATGACCCACAGCTTCACATTGAGCTGTAGAAAGTTCGATTATATTCCAGGTACTAACCCAATAAACAAAGCAGCTTTCTTGATTTTGCTTTCCCTTTTGGAGAAACGCTGGTTTGTGGCACTGCTTCCATCATAATTGTATCCATCTTAATTGAAAAGTTGTCTTGAGTAGTTTGTAAAGTCAGAACTGTGTATTCATGTACATAATTGTACCCTTGGGATCACAATGATATGTTACGGATCTTCCCTTAGAGGCTGCTTTCCTCAATTTTGGAATGATCATTTCGAGCATTCAAAAGCTCCTTAAAAGCGTATGGTTATCTATGTTGTGGTCCTCATTTTTTTTTGTAGCGTATGTTTATTGAAACTTATGATGGCGAAAAGTAGTCTATATTTCTATAAGGTATTTATTTTGCCGTATGGTGTACCTCGTTTATACATGCGTTAGCATTACTAAATGTTGAAATTTCTTTATTTTATGAATAGATAGAGCCGTAATACATTCTGAAATATTGGAAAAGGCAAGAGTATTTTACCTCAGGACTTATGTTAACGTTTTGGAATGGAGATATTCAGCTTTCGTAGCAATTAGACTGAAAGCATAAGAGAGATCTTACGCTAAAAAAGGCAGCAAATCTCTGAGCTACAGATCTTTCAAGTCTTCCGATTTATAGAATAGGCTTCAGACAAGTAAAGGTACTCAATAACCCAAAAAGAAGTCTCTGCATTTTAATAATCTTTATTCTTAATAACATGAAAGAATTACACAAATGTCAAGAGCTAAACACAGTAGAGGGTGTGCGTTCATTTGACGCCTTAGTCGAGAATATTTTCACATACATCCTTAACGATATCGAGAATGTTGGCATTGAAAAGATATGCACTTCTTTTTTTTCTTTTTCTTTTTGACAATAATATAACATGTATGAGTATATTAATCAATCTTTAGCACAAAGCTTATGTTCGAGCCACTGAGCTAAAACGGCAGAATATCCTTCCACAAGGCGACGACAATAGTCAAATAGAGTCGCAATGGAGAACGAGTCGTCGAGCTCCATACTTGATGGCTAGTTTCAAACCTGCAATAACACCCTCGTACTCGGCTTCGTTGTTAGTCATCTCGGGGCATCGTATGGACTGGCGAATTGTTTCGCCCGTGGGGACCTCGAGAACGAGTCCCAGTCCCGATCCCGAGGCGTTAGCGGCGCCATCAGTGTAAAGAGTCCATAGGTCGGCGTTGGAGGGGGCACGGCGTGCCTCTAATTCCGCCTCTGGTAGTATCTCTGCGCTGAAGTCGGCTATGAAGTCGGCAAGTACTTGCGACTTGATGGCGTTTCTTGGATGATATGAGATATCGTGCTCACTGAGCTCTATGGCCCATCTGGCGAGTCTGCCTGATAACTCAGGCTTGTGCAGGATA
>NW_017670514.1:0-86670 GCF_001879085.1 Nicotiana attenuata | reverse complement strand
CGCATTCTCGGGTTCAATTTCATCCTGTATTTTCTCTAATATTTAGAAGCGTTTTTTCAGATGGTCGAGGTGGTCCTCTTTTCTTGTCGACTTTACCAGCATGTCGTCGATATAGACTTCCATAGTCTTACCGAGCTGCTCTTTGAACATTCTGGTGACCAGTCTCTGGTACGTAGCCCCTGCATTTTTTAGCCCGAAGGGCATTACCTTGTAGCAGTAAGTCCCTTGGTGGGTGATGAAAGTTGTCTTCTCTTGGTCCTCCTCGGCCATCATGATTTGATTGTAGCCGGAGTAGGCGTCTAGGAAGCTCAGTAGTTCATGTCCTGCAGTGGCGTCGATCAGTTGGTCGATGTGGGGTAGTGGGTATGAATCCTTTGGGCATGCCTTGTTCAGATCAGTGAAATCCACACACATTCTCCACTTCCCGTTTTTCTTTTTGACCATGACAACATTGGCGACCCACTCGGGGTACTTTGATTCTCTGATGGAGCCGTTGGCCAGTAGCTCGTCTACTTCCTTACTGACCGCTTCATTGATAGCGGCGTTGAATTTTCTCCTCATCTGTCGCACGGGCGGATGTAGTGGATCGACATTCAGCTTGTGGGTGGCGATGTCTCGCGGGATTCCCGGCATATCTGAATGGGAAAAGGCGAACAAATCGGCATGGTTAGTTAAGAATTCACAATACTTACTTGGGTTGGCGAGACCTTGCCTGATATAGGCTTTCTTCGTAAGATCGGTTTCGTCCAATTGGACTGGGTCGATATCTTCGACCGTTGCTTTACAGGCTTCCACGACGTCGGGGTCTTTGATGGCGTCCGTTGTCGGGTTGACCTTAGTCCCCGACACGGCTAATTGCTATGCCTCCGCGCTCGCCCCCTTTAGCTGTTGGGTGTGGGCGCAGTCTTGGGCTATTTTGTAGCATTCTTGTGCGGTGCGTGGCTCGCCTCGAATACTGAATACTCCCCATGGGGTAGGGAATTTGATCACTTGGTAGAGGCTTGAAGGGACCGCTCGCATGGCGTGTATCCACGGGCGTCCTATGATGACGTTGTACGCAGTTTCTTGGTTCATCACGTGGAAAGTTGTTTCCAGCGTGACTCCTCCTGCTAAGACGAGTAGTGCTATTTCTCCGGACGTCCGTTCCACTGCATTGTTAAAACCGGTTAGTGTTATACAGCGCGGTATTACCCTATCCTCGAGTCCCATTTGTACGAGGACCCTTGGGTGGATAATACAGGCGCCACTTCCGTCATCGATCATGACTCTTTTAACATCCGTATCAGCGATACGTAAAGTGATAAATAAAGCATCATAATATGGGAAAGACAAACCGTCGGCATCAGACTTATCGAAGGTGATACTATCTTCGAAGTCGTCATACCGTTCATGGGCGATGGTCCGCTTTAGTGTGTGTGTGGTGGTGAGCTTGACGTGATTGATCACTGACTCGTCGCCGCCTCCGACGATCATGTTTATCGTGCGCGCTGGAGAAGGTGGTTTCGGCGGCCCGTGGGGTTGTTCCCGTCCGCGTGCAAAGTTGATTTTCCCTTTGTCACTGAGTAACTCCCTCAGGTATCCCTGGTTCAGCATCCTGACCACCTCTTGCCGTAGGCCTATGCAGTCTTCGGTTTTGTGTCCTCGTTCCTGATGGAACTCACATAGGGCGTTTGATTTCCTTGTGGCAGGGTCTAATTTCATCTTCTGCGGCCAATGCACCTTGGTGCCCAGCTTCTCCAGTGCGTACACTATTTCTGAAGGAGATACACAAAAGTTATGGGCAGTTAATAAAGGGGGCGTACCTCTTTCATTTCGGAGTGGGGCGACGTGTCGCTGTAGCGCGTCTGTATGCCTTGGTGGCGGATGGGAGGATCTGGTGTATGGCTGATGTCGATTAGTCCCTCCGCTTATTGAGGTCGGGTCTTGGCCGAGCTCGATAAGCGGATTCCATTGGCTGTATTTCGAGAAACGCGGATGGAGATGTCGACTGTTGCTTCGGTCGAAGCCGAATTCTTTTTGGCGATGGCCCTTAGCCTTGTAGAGCATTAGTATCCTGTTATTGGGCTATCGAGTCATCGTTCGATCGAGGTCGAACTCTCCTTCTGGGCGAAGGCACCCTTTTAACTTACTTCGAGTGAGGTCGAGCTGCATTGTGCTCGGATCCCTACGTTTGTTTTGGAAGCATACCCGTCGGCCGTGGCGGACGGGTCGTATGTTGTGCAGCCGAGGAGTATGAAGGCACGCTTGATACGTGCTCGGCGGCGGCCTTAGCCGTTTACACGTTGGAGATGGCCGTAGCGAATGAGTATGCGCCGGGTACGTATTTCCAGAATTTTGAAGGCGTACGACACATTCTTTCAATGTTCGCAGGTCGTAGCGATTATTCTGACGGCGGTACGTTTGGCGGATGGCTGTGAAGTCGCTTTGCGGAACTTGTCATAATGACGCTTGCTTCGGCAGAACCGAACCGTTTTACGGTTGGTCGTGCGGTTAATGATGGCTATTGGGTTTCACGAAAGCCATTTATGTTGCCTATAAAGGTGGGTTGAGGCATTCATTTCTCATATCTTCATTCTTCATCTGAGAGAGATTCTGAGGAAACTTTTTCATTCCGCAAATTCATCTTCTCCTTTCTTTCCTTTGATTGTGATAACCTTTGTCTTTAGTAGATCAACAATGACAGGCAGTTCTTCCCACGATGCTCTTCCGATAGACATTCCGGTAGTTGAAGGGCCACCTCCGGCAATGGAAGGTGCAGAACAGATAGAGACCGGAGAAGTTCCGTCGGTTGACGAGGTAGTTCCTCGGCCCGGAGGTCCGGCGATTGATTTCACTGTCGACGGTGGAGTGGAACCGGTGGATGAAGCCCCGTTAATGGGGGAGATTGGGATGGCCCGATTACGGGAACAGGGGGTCATTCCCACCCATGCAGACATCATTCTTGCTAGAAGCGAGGAGAGGGTCCACACCGACCGCAGGGGATACTGCATTTTTTACTCCTATCCTTTCAGGTTGGGGTTCAAGATCCCGCTCCCAATGCTGGTGGTGGATTTTTGCCGTTATTACGGGGTGTGCCCGGGTCAGCTCACTCTTTCCCTCTACAAATTGTTGGCAATGTTCATCAAGTACGCGGAATTGGCCCGTAGGGAGGTCACGCTGCAGCGTGTGCTGAGTCTCTGCGCTCCCCAGAGAGTCCGTGGCACCATGATTCAGGCGTGCCCTCGTGGGTCGAGGGGCCTGGTCATGAGATTGGATGACGAGGTTGACCCTCGCCCTTTCGAGCACTTCTTTTACATCAGGACCAAGCATCTGGTGGCAGATGCTACTGGGTTCCCAGAGGCTTGGAACCATGCGCGTAAGTTCTTTAGTGGTTGAGTTCCCTTTTCTTCCCCTCTCTATGATTTGTGATCACAAGCGTTAACTCGCGTTGTTTTTGTAGCCGACAGGTCGCCGCCGACCCCATTGTCTTGGATACGTGAGTGCGTCGAGGCCGTACTCCCCCATACGGTAGGGATACGCACATGGGCGTCTTTCTAAGAGAGGCATGGCCGTAGGCCTGTGGCAGGTAAAAAATTGATTTCTTCTTCTGTTCCGCTTTGTTTCAACTCTATTCATCAACTTTGTTTTCCTGTGATCAGGGAGGGCGCGCCGCGTCAGGGCCCCTCAGTTTGCCTTTCGTCGACCGGGTGCAGTCGCTCGTCTTACTGAGGCGCCTGTGTCGCGCTCAATGCCGAGGGCGGCATCAGTTGAATCTTCAGCGGTTCTCTCTCCAGCACGGTCCGCGCTTCGGGACGAGGGGCCATCGGGGGTTGTGCGCCCTAGGGCGGAGTCGTCATCAGATGGGGAGGAGGAGAGGCCGTGGATAAGGCGCAGGGTTGCGTTCACGCCGGCTCCTCCTGTGGTAATTAATTTGGACTCCCCCCCGGCGGACGCGGAGGGAGTGCGGCTGCGGCGCCTGTCCTTGAAGGGCGGGACACAACAATGGTGGGTTGCCCGGTTGCTCAGGTCTGTGATGATACCGTCGCTTCGGCGACTTAATTGGTGGTTCCAGTCGCTGAGACGGGAGGTAGTTCCTCAGCGGCTTGCTAATGTGAGTGAGGCAAGCGCTCCTTCGGCGGCTGCAGGCGGGAGGTTCCATTTCGCGGCGGCTTGAAGGGAAAGAGATGCTGTAGGGGGTGAGGATGAGTCTGAAATTCGACTTGGATCCTGACGACGTCCGTATGTTCCAAGGAAGGCTCCACCAATTCAGCGGGTGCGTCGCAGGGGGGCGATCTCGCTTCATCAAGTTCCCACGGGAATTGAACTTATTGCTCCAAGGGGAAAGCTTGGTGCCGCAGTTCGAGCTGCTATGGCTCGGAGGCCGAGAATACGTCGTTGAGGGGCGTTACTGATTTTGGACTGATGAATGAAGTAGCCGTGATGGGCTTGAGGGTATGTACCATTATGTCGGTTCGCTTCTTCTTTTGCCTTAAGTTTATTCTAAATCGGTTGCCTTTGCTTTGGCAGTCTTATCTGTTGGAGGTGGAGAGCATCCGTTGAGCCAAGGTCCGCTTGGGGATATTTTTTGCGGGCGCTGTGAGAAGTATCGCGCTACCTGAGATTAGTGCCGAGAGTTGCGCGTGCGCTTGAGGAATGATCCTCGCAGCCGGGCCTTGGTCGAAGAGCTGGCGAGGCGGGAGCTTCAGATGCAGGAAATACTTGGCAGGACGAGTGCTCTCGAGGAGCAGCTCCGCCGAAAGGATGAGGAGCTCGAGGCGGTAAAGAGGGTTCGCAGCTGAGTGCGAGCGCCGGGCAAAGCCAAGGCGGCGGAGGCCGCTGCGGCATGGAGCGGGAAAGTGACGCGTTGGAGGGTGAGGTCGCGGCATTGAAGCTTCAAGTGAGGATGCTTCGTCAAGGGCCGAGGTGTTGGAGGAGGCTATCCGCGTGCACGAATCCCAACGGGCATTGGAAAGGGATGGCTGCGGCCTTTAGAGAAGCGAGTCTCGAGAAGCGGATTGGTGTCTTTGAGCAGGACGCCCAGGTTCATGGCAGACCGGATCACAGCCTTAGAAGAAGAGAATCAGCTGGCTACGAGATCAAGCCGCTTCTTCCAGCTAGGCTCGAGAACTTTGGGTCTTTGCCGAGGCCCAATGTGATGTATATAAGAGTTCGTGGGAGGCTGGCGTCGTGGACCGAGGCTGCTTTCGAGGGGGGCGTGTCAGAAGGCGTGAGGCACGTGCTGACTGTGGTTTTGACGCTGCGACGCCAGAGGCTGACGCTGGTGCAGACGGTGGCGCAGACGGCACGAGTAAAAAAGATGTTTATGCATTTTTTCTTGTCTTGTTCGCTGTTTGGCGTTTAGGGGTTTCTTGTTTTTTTTTTATTTCTTGTATTGATCGCCTTGGCCGGGTGTAAGCGGGGATGACCGCAATTGACTTTGTAAATATACAAATTCTCTTTTCCATTGCCTGCCTTGGTGCTTGTTTTGTGTCACTGTTTTTCTTTCGTTCTTTAGAGTTTTTGTTGCGCTTTTTGTTGACCGTTCACGGTTGGCGGCCCTTATTCGAATTTAAAATCGACGACTTTAGTCGTGATAGAATCGATCGCCTTAGCCATAAAGGCAACTTCGACCGTCGTCGGGTCGTTTTACTCACCGTAGTCGAATCATTAGGTCGACCGTTGGCGGCGATGGCCTTAGCCATAATATAGTTGATGGCCTTGCTTTTTTCAACTCGGTGCGGGCGAGTCTTAGCCGTCATTTGGCGATAGCGGCGCTTAGCCTTAGTCCCAGTTCGGACGCGGTCGAACTACGGTCGGATGGTAGAAAACGCGCCTCGTAGTTTGACCGGGGCCGAACTTTACATGGCCCGAATCTTAATTCGAGTTGAAGAACTTACTTGAATAGCGAGGTGCCTATCCTGCGCTCCGATTTGTTGGAGGTCGGGCTTTGCTTTCCAGATATGAAGGCGTTTGGCCTGAGTCTGGTTCAACTGTGGTTGAACTTTGCTAAGTTGAGGACGAAGGCGTCCATCTTTGTTGGAGCGGGGGAGTTTCTCGTCGTCCTTCGTTCCGTCGATCTCTCCTCGTTTCGAGTGTATCGCTGTTAGCCGTTGGGTTCGGCCCATTAAGATCGTCCTCGTCCGCTCGGTACCTCGCGCAATAGGCGTTGTGGATTTCCTCCCATGTGGTAGGGGGATATTTCATGAGGCGGCTCAGCAGCTTCTTGGTTGCCCTCGAACCATCTCTGCTTAGCCCGTTCTGGAAAGCGGCGACTGCCATACCTTCCGATACGTTTGGTAGACTCATCCTTACCTGTTTTAAACCTTGCCAGGAAGTCCCTGAGTCCTCTCCTGTGTTTTGCCTGACGGCGAAGATGTCGTTAACCCTGGCCTCCGCTTTCTTAGCGCCTGCATGGGCTGTGACGAACTATCCGCCATTTCCTCGAACGTTGATGTTGCCTTAGCGGTAGCTGAGAGTACCTATGTTAGGCCCCTCCTGTCAACGTCTCGCCAAACTTTCTTCAGCAGTACCGACGGTACCTGTTTTTCGATAGGTCGTTGCCCTTCACAGCGCGTGACGTAGTGGATCAGATGATCCTCGGATCTGTGGTTCCGTCATATACCCTCTAAGTAGGGTGGCCATCTGAAGGTTTTTTTGGGGTGGAGTGAGGGGCAGCTTCTTCAGTGTATGGTTGTTTCAACGAACCTTCCCACGTCGCATTTTGGTAGCAAACTTGGGAGCACCGGGGATCTTGTCGCCCTCTCCTTATGTTTCCTTCATCTGACCGGCGGAGCGCCTTGTTTTATTTTCCATTTCTTTCCATCTTCTTTAGGATGGCTGTTAGCGTGCCATCGTTGGTCTGTGTCTCGATGGGTTTGTTATTCGCTAGTGTAACTTCCGGTCACCCACGACAGCAGTAGTACCTACATTGGTGTACATCCGATGTTACTTTGTGGTGACCTCTCAACCAAGCCACTTAGAGCGCTTGTTAGCCATCTTTCAATAGCTCCTTGACCGCCGAGGGTGCTCTCCGTAACCGCAGGATGTGGAAAGCTCCTTTTTCGTGCAAGATCGTCAGACCTTCGGATGGGGAATGTGAGATTTCTGCACCCGGTGCGATGCTAGGGGTTGCATTCAGGATGCCATCGTCACTGGCCTCGTTGAGAGGGCCAAGGAGATTGGTAGTGACATCCAATATAGCTTTCGATCTTGTGTTATTTTCGGCCATTTTCTGTTTTTGGTGGTGTAGAGAATGGTAGTTTGGTTGATCTCTAGGTGGATACTATGGTTTTGATTCTCGAAAATCCCCACAGACGGCGCCAAATTGTTTGCTCAAAAGTTATTACATATCTTATGAGTATAAAACAATACAAATGAGTCACGGGAAAATCATAGCAAATCGTAATAATCCGTTGGACCAAACGAAAGAAACGAAAATAAGTACTCATGATTAGGGGGAGAAACATTAGATACCTTTATTGATAACATTTGTTTGGTCTGCCTCTCCATGAAGAGGTTCAAAGCCTTACAATGGTGTTTTCTCTTCCCATAAGATGGGTATATTTTTTCTCTTCTCTCTCTTGTCAATAGTGGTGAAGAAGCAGCCCCCCTTTTCTAGGGTTCCCTCTCTGGGTATTTATAGCTGTGGGCTTCGTGATCTGGCGATAAGTGGCCGTGACCACGCTGGGATCTCGCCTTTATGGTGGCGGATAGGCCATGGCCTTGTCGATCGAACCAGATGCGGGTTGAACATCGTCAATTCTGAGTGGTCGTGCCATTAATTAATTATGAATTAACTTAAAACGGGATTAGCCTCGTTAATTATCGTGGGGTCGAATTCTGACCCATACAAACCTGATACGATAATATTATATCTGCCCCTATGATAGGAAGTCATTTTACAAGAAATATTTTTCGTTAGAAAGTTATTTAGTGTTTGATACCATTTATCATAATGTATTTTTCAAAGACACATTTTATATTAAAATAAAAAAGACAAGTTTACTCAATTGTGGTCTAGAAGTTACATTCCTTACAATTATTTTAGTTACTTACTTATTTTATTATTACCAGTTACAACACTTTGACATTATTATTAATTTTATTATTCAAACATTTCATAAAAAATCTTCAATTTGCTAATATCA
This sequence comes from Nicotiana attenuata, assembly GCF_001879085.1. NCBI lineage: Eukaryota > Viridiplantae > Streptophyta > Magnoliopsida > Solanales > Solanaceae > Nicotiana > Nicotiana attenuata. Next base: position 78,544 of record NW_017670514.1, on the reverse strand, counting down.
TTATTTTTTTTTAATTTACAATTCCCCCATTTTTTATACCAAACAGCCCAAGTACTACCAAACAGACTCAAAATGTTAAAAGATTTTGCAAAAGATCACAATTAAATACAAACCGACTTTTCCAGTTTGTTACAAAAGATCAACAAAACTCTTCAATTTGCTAATATCATTATTAAAGATTTACTATTTGGTTGAAAGTTCAGATTTTTCCAGATTTGTATGCTTAAATACAACCAAAAATAAAGAAAAAGCAAAGATAAACAAGGAAAAGTGATAAAACGAGTATCTTTACTTTACCCAACCCAGCCAATGAAAGCGTAAGGTGAAAAAGGACAAAAGAAGAAGGCGCCTAAAATAACAACCTTTCACTCATTTAGTCTATACAGTATTTTGGAGCTTAATACTGTGCTTCTCCTCCTTCATACGTCTGTGTGTGTACACCTACCTGGCCACTGACACTTCACCCCACCCAATACACCTTTCTTAAATGACATTTTTACCCTCATATTTGTTTTTTTTAGGTTTTACGCACTTTGTCCAATACGTCTACTAATGTGAACTCATAACGCTTCTTATTAAAGATGATTTCATTCTTAATTTTAAATTTGAAATCTTGAGTTAAAGTTTAACGTTTGTTATTACTTCATTATAACTTTTGGTGATAGTACCTCATGTTTTACTAGAAGGAATTTGTATATCAATATTTTCACTTTAGTGGGTTTCATTGAGTTTAGTCTATAAACTTACTAGTTAAAAATGTAAGCAATTTTCTTCCACTTTTATCAAAAATAGCCTCGATGTCCTTCTAGCTTCAGGATAAGGCTATATATTACCCTTCTCACAGTGGCGAAATTCGAATTTTCATTAAGGGATGTCAAAATATAAGAAATTAAGTACACCGAAAAATCTAGGGGAGTCAACGTATGATAAATATACATAAAACAAAAAAGTTATCTAACTATATAGTATAATTTTCTTGCGAAGGAGTGTGGCTCTGCCATTACCTTTCCAGACCCCACTTGTAAGAAATTACTGGATGCGTTGTTGTTGTATCTTAGTGTAATGCGTGTCATTCATTCACAACTAGAAGAGATTAGGATAAAAATTTAATAACATTAGTAAACACAATCTTTGTATGCATTTCGAATTTCGCAATATTTTTTCCTAACTCAATTAATCATTTTAATAAGGAAAAATAAAACATTAGATCCTAGGTTAAATTTGTCATTATAAAATGTATTAGTGTAATAAATCTAGGGAATGATGAGTAGATTAGGAGTGCCCCTAGAGTTCAAAACTTTACATATTATACGCTTATATAAACGCAAAAGCATGGAAATGTTTTGCTTCTTCATAACGGCATACCCCTCCCCTACCCCCTCCTCAACCCCTACCCCCGCCCACCCTTTGTATTCTTCTGCTCTCTTTAGTTGCCTTTTTCAGTGAGACCAACTAGCAAACACCTTCTCTGCATTTCTGCTGCATCTACATACTCTCCCCTCTCAGGCTCCTTATTTGAGTCTTTTCTACTCACTTCTCAGTGGGGTTTTAGGAGCACAAAATGGAGAAGAAACAAGGGTTTTTCTCAGCACTGAAAGATGAAGTTGTTAGGGGATTATCACCGGGTAAGTCCAGAGGAAGAAGCCCATCACCTTCGGGTTCGGGTCTGCTCCGAAGACGGAAGGGAGGTCACGCGCAACCACCGGAAGTGTACATTTCAAGATCGGGTAGTCTGAGGCCATGTGTTGAGACATTGTCGCCGTTGATGGAGGGTCCGGATCCGAACGGGTCGGAGGTTGGGGACTCCAAGTCTGAGAGGTGGTGGATGAAAGGTCAACTATGTCGGGCGCCTTCTGTTTCAACTTCCGGGTCGGGTTTACAACGGTCCGATCTGAGGTTGCTTCTTGGTGTCTTGGGTGCGCCGCTTGCCCCGGTGCATGTTAGCAACAATGACCCTTTGCCTCATCTCAGCATCAAAGACACTCCCATTGTTAGTATCTTTTGCTCACTATTTCCTTGTTAGTAGTCCATTCTTACACATTTCTGCATTTGGTAACAATTAATTTTACACTTTCATTTCCAAATTAATTTTACACTTTCACTTTTATCCTTAATGAGAAATTTTTATAGCTAAACATTTAAAGTTTTGTAGCAATTAAGATCACAAATCTCGAAAGTTTTCATTTTTTTTTGTAAAATACTTCTTTTATGCAGTAACAAATTTGGGCTCTAAAGATGAATGTTTTTGTTTCTTATTTTTGTGTTGTGGGTGAGATATGACAAAAAAGGTTGTTGTCAGTGTTAAGGTATAGGTTGTAAAATGGTTCAATTCCAACAAATTGTTGTTTTCAGTTTTTTTCTAAATTAAGTAATCTTTTGGACTTCATTGAATTAATAACTGTATGAAACTGAGACATTTGGTGTATACTCTCCTGTCATTTTGTTTTTTTACCAATTTTAGCTGTTTTCTTGGCTTCTCTTTGAATGCGTGATGGGAAATTGATTGTGCCATTTTTGTTGGCGAGTTCTGTATGTGAACATAAATTCTTTTAGATAACGGAGGAGTTAATATTTTTATTAGCTCATCTTGCTACATCCACATTGAGTCCAAAAACAAGAATGGGCTCCATTGAGTTCTTTCTTCTTTTCTTTCTTTTTTTAAAATTTTCATTTCTGTGTTTTTGTGGGCTGGAGTGACTATCTGGATATAGCCCCTTACCTTAGTTGGTGGCCTATCAGTCTCTTCATTTAATGCAATGTGAGGATAATTGGGCATAGTATCCTGATGGTGGTCCTTGTTTGAGTTCTGCCGTTGTTTTTAGTTCTCATCTTTTTGCAAATTTGATTAAATATGTACGACTATGAATTTATTTTGGATTTAGGCTTAGTTAATTGAAGTGTGTGTTACTTTTAATTTGCAGGAGACTTCGTCTGCTCAGTATATATTGCAGCAGTATACTGCAGCCTCTGGAGGACAGAAACTTCAAAACACGATTTATAATGCTTATGCGATGGGAAAGGTGAGGATGTTGGCATCAGATATTGAGACGGCAACGAAGGTAATAAAGAGCAGGAATTCGACTAAGACAGCTGAGTCTGGGGGATTTGTGCTCTGGCAAATGAACCCAGACATGTGGTATGTGGAGCTTGCACTTGGTAGCAGTAAGGTTCATGCTGGTTGCAATGGGAAACTTGTGTGGAGGCATACCCCTTGGCTCGGTGCACATGCTGCAAAAGGACCAGTTAGACCATTGCGACGTGCACTTCAGGTACATTTTGGAATAACAACTTCATTACGTTCTTTTGTGGTCCCTTTAGCTTCAGTAAATGACCCCTGTCCTTAACTTTATTTGTAGGGACTTGATCCAAGAACTACTGCAAACATGTTTGCTAGTGCAAAATGCACGGGAGAAAAGAAGATCAGTGGTGAGGATTGCTTCATTCTTAAACTTTGTGCTGATCCACATACATTGAAAGCCAGGAGTGAAGGACCAGCAGAGATCATTAGGCATGTCTTATTTGGCTATTTTAGCCAGAGAACAGGACTTCTTGTACACTTGGAGGACTCACATCTGACCCGAATCCAAACAAATGGGGGCGATGCTGTTTACTGGGAGACGACAATCAATTCATTCCTTGAAGATTACAGGCCTGTTGAGGGGATCATGATTGCTCACTCAGGACGATCTGTTGTAACCCTTTTCCGATTTGGTGAAACAGCTATGAGTCACACCAAGACCAGGATGGAAGAAGCATGGACTATTGAAGAAGTGGCATTCAATGTTCCGGGCCTATCAGAAGAGTGTTTCATTCCTCCAGCTGAGCTAAGATTTAGTTTAATTGGCGAAGCGTGTGAGCTTTCTCAGGGAGAACGGGTAAAGACTACTGTGGCTGCCGCTGCTGCTGCAGCTTACCGAGCTAAGGTTGCTGCTCTGGATAAATCACGTGACGGCAATGTCAATAACATTGTATTGAAGATGAATTATTAGATCTGCCACTAATTTCTTAAGAGTTTAGGTCTTGTTGGTATAAATAGGCTGACAGAACCAGGTAAAGTAGTAGTAAGTAAGCTAGGGGTCAGATGATTGAGGAATTTTGAGGTTTTATACAAGTCTATCTCAATCTGTAAATATTCATAGGATATCTTCTTGTTTCAATTAAGATTCCCTTTGTGGAATCAACTCTATCAATCTGCAGTTCTGGCCTAATAATGTAGGTCTTTTCTTTTTTCATTTTTTATCCTTCTGTGAAGACTTTGAATTGTAGTAACTCCATATCATGTACCATAGGCTGTTGAAAAATAGTATCCAGTAGCATGCGAATGTTAAAAGCTACACGGTGTTTGTCGCTGGGCCACGCTTAAGGTCTGAAACTCAATTCTTGTTCTTTTGGATAATGATTACTGCTGCTAAGAAAAGTATGGGCAATTTATAATTTTGCAGTAGGGTTGTTCGTAAACAAGGCATAATTATGAGTGATTATGGTAAGGGGGCACGCTTGCTGCTGGATCTTTTTTTGCATTTTAGCTGCAAATAAAATCTGGTAATTTTCTATTTTGCCTTTTGCTTCTGTTCTTTGTTGAGAATCTTGACAAAAGAAAGGAAGAATACAGTGTTAGGTATTTGTTCAGATTTTATTACCATAATTGGTTTTCCTATCTCATGAAGGAAAGGATAACATATTTACCATAATTGGGTTTTTCTTTTCCTAGAAGGAAAATATAATTCTTTCATATTTGGCTAGTCCCTTTTCTTGTTGAAAAAATGTTTGGAGTTTTATAAATTGAGGATCCGCCCTTCTCATTCAGTAGCATCCATAATGTAGCCATATGAGGTTTGAGAGTCGTGTTTAGGGGGAGAACTTTACGGGCAAGTGTTAGTGTTGTCACTTCTGTTTGCCTCTTCGTGAGGTTGTTCTCTCAATATTTTGTACTCTCATTTTATATAGTGGATTGCTCATCTCCGTCGTGGACATAAATCAGTTGACCGAACCACATTAAATATTTGTATCTCTTTTGGCATATTTCTCTTTTGTTATCTGATTTATCGTCGTTCAAAATTTGCTTTACTAGCTTTCGCAAATTTTTTTCGGTTCTACCATACAGTGTCTTATGATGATTGCAATACTTGAATGCAAATGGCGCCCAGTATGCATTGAAATTGGACCACAGGCTCACAAGTCACACGTATGCGCAATCACCATCATTCATTAAAGGCCTACGAAGGCAAATTTTTCCATAAATAATTAGCATTAGAATGCTTGTATTAGAATAGATCGGATCCTTCGTAAATGCGGGAGACCTAGTGCACCGGGATGCCTTATATATATATATATATATATATATATATATATATNTATATATATATATATATATATATATATATATATATATATATATATATATATATATATATATATATATATATATATATAATTAGCATTGGAATCTGAAAGTGAAAGCTTGCTAGACAATTAGGATATATTTATACCATTTTATTTTAACAAATTATTCACGATATTTGAACTTTTTTAATCTTGTTTTTTGTGACAATGAGCAAATATTTGGCCTCAAATTCCTACTTATTGAGACCAGTGAATGTAATGGCATAGAGTATATAGCTGCATAGACTACTTATTTATGACAATGAATGTGAACTCAATATTAAGTTCAGTATATATTTGGAGTAGAAAATAATAATTTTATAAACGTTAAAATATCGTGGTATAGCCAGTTTTCACACTGGTCAATGAAAATAGCCAGCGTTTATCAAGTCAATGAAAAATAGCCACTATTTTGCTGCAACAGGGACCGGTCCAGTATAATATACGGGAGTTCTGGTGCATTTGTGTACGAACTCCAGCATATTATGCTGGACCGGTATACTTTGCTAACTCCTGTAAAATTTGCGGGAGACTGGAGCACCAGTGCTCCAAACTCCAGTATATTATACTGGACAATTATACTTGCTGGAACTCCCGTAAAATTTGCGGGAGTTCCAGCATAGTTATCCTGGAACTCCCGTAAAATTTACGGGAGTTCAAGCATACTTATGCTGGAACTCCCGTAAAATTTGCGGGCGTATTTTTCCGGATTTTGAACAGTGTTTTCGCTCAAATTTAAAGTGGCTAAATTTCGATGACTTTTGAAACTTGGCTATTTTTCAACGACCAGTGGTAAATCTGGCTATTTTTGAATTTCTCCCTTTATAAACAGTAGATTCACCCAACATCTGACCACCTCTTTTTCTTTTTCGGCAGCGGTAAACCTTGAACTAGACACATGTTATTCCTTATTCCAAAAAGAAAAAGAGTAAAGGTGAATGAATAATACTTCACTTTCCGCACGACTTGGCAGGCTGTAGTAATGTATATATGCTGATAACTGTGGGGCTGCAGCCTGCTGTGAACTTAAGATTTGCTAGGCAATGCAGCTTTTATACATTAAAGCGGGGGCTGGACACTTGGAACCCTGAAATATAGGAGACGAGGAGAGAGTTTTAAGTAGGTTTGGAACTCGAAAAAATACTTACTCATCGTGTTACACCAACTTAATATATAACATATGTATATATTCACGTACACTGTCATCGTGTTACACCAACTTAACATATAACACGTTTGCTCACATATACTGTCATCACCGAACAATTGTAAATCGATATATCAGTTGATGCATGGTAAAATAGTATGATTTGGTCTTAAATATTGAATGCGAATAAGTTTTTATGTTGATACTCTGCATCAAAGCGATGCAAAGTGAAACAGAATTTATAGGAAATGTTTGACCAAAAAGTGTTAAGCTATTCGTTAAACTAATTAATGAGAAAATGAAGGATAAATCTTAGCCAAGGATAATTAAGTCTAGATCAAAGCATGCTAAATACGAGAACAGAATATAATCAAGCTTATAACTCTTTTTAAGGTTAACAAAGATATCAAACATAAACGACAGGCTTACATTCTTGATGCGTTGTTCCGTAATGTAAGAGCGAAGAAGAAAAAGAGGGCATGCCATTGATAGATAAGGGATCTATCTTTACTGATTCAGCAATGACGATTACAAAGATTTGCCACCAAGATCTAGACTTTCACTTTGTTGTTGTCAGAGGTCTTCTCTTGTTCTTCTGTCTCTCTTTCTTGAAGGAGAGAGCCCCTTTTTCTTGTTATCTTCTCCCTATTTATATAGCAATTATTCCCTTTTATCCAACGGTTCTTAGCCAGAGGGCCTTAGTCTGTTCGTTGTGCGTTGGGTCGTTCCCTTTAAATATCACGACATATTCCTCGCCGTACAAGCTTTCAAATAGTTCGATCTCGACAGTGGTCGAGCTACTCGTTGTTATGACGTCTTATGAATACGACCACGGCTCAGTCGACCCTTCGTCATTCCCTTCAATGCTGATCCAAGCGTGGTCAGATTTTGACCCATACAGTTAGTCCCTCCGCCTATTGAGGTCGCCTCTTGGCGAGCTCGATGGGCGGACTCTGTTGATTTTGAGAAGGAGAGATCTGAACGGTTTGGTGCGAGAGACGAGCACCTCATGGCAAGGTAGCGACGTGACGTTTCGAGAATTGCGTCAAACCGTTATGTCAGTTCAGATTGTCATCAATGTTTCTCATGTGTCATTATGGCACACATTTCCTATGCTTTGCGTCGTTTCCCGTGCCCTTTCAGTTTTCTAATTTGGAGGCGCTTGGTTTTCCTGATCAGGGCATTTACATCCCTATAAATAGGGGAGAATCCCTTATTTGAATGTTACGCTTCTTAATCGTTCAAGAGAGAACTTTGCAACTCTCTTCTCCAGTTTCTCAAATTTCTTTTTTCGTCAGGATTTGCTATGATCACCACCTTTTTCCCTTATCATTCTCATTTCTTTCGATCAAAAAGAAAATGTCTAGTGCTTCTTCTAACTCCAATAGAGCTGCTCGTGCTCTGGTGCCGGAAAATAATGCACCCCTAATCGAAGAGGGGGTGGAGATGGTGGAGGATGTGGGCTTTCCGACGGTGGATGAGGTGGTCCCCCGCCCGAGGAAGGTGGGACCGACTTTAATAGCCCTGCTGTAGACGAGCCGGAACCCGTTCCTTCCATGATGGATGCGGCGGTGCTCACGGCGTTCAAAGCCAAATGGGGGATCCCTGATAATACTGAAATGCTGACGGCGGATCGAGACATAGTGCATTTACACCGCTAGGGCTACTGCGCGTTTTATGCGTATCCCTTTATCATTGGGTACACGCTTGCCCTTTCTTCCTTGGTGGTGGATTTCTGCCGCTTCTATGAGGTGTGCCCGGCTCAACTCTCACTGTATGTGTACAAGCTTTTCCTTATGCTCATCAAGTATGCAGAGCTGGCTGGCCGAGGAAACTCTCTAGGACATATGCCTCACCTCTTTGCCCCCCTTTTTCTTCGGGGTACGATGATTCACATGCGTCACCGAGGAACTAAGAGTTTGGTGGTGAAAATGGACGACAAGGTAAATTGCCACATTTGAGAGAGCTTCTTCTACGTCCGAACAAAGCACGTCATGTCGAACCCGGCGGGATTTCCTGAGACGTGGAATTTCGCCTGTAGGTTTTCTTTTCTTTTTACTTTATGCATTTTCTCTTAAGATGGTCATCGCTCGTCTGCCTTTAATGACCTCGTTGAGGGTTTATTTATGTTCTTGTAGCCGAGAGAGTACCTCCTTCGCCAGTTGCTAATATTCGCGAGTGGGTGAGCGCACTGCTTACCATACGGCGGGGATTCGCGAATGGGCGCCTTTCCATGAGAAGTTCGGGCGTAAGCCTCTTATTGGTGAGTTGGCTCATTGTGGTACTTTGTTCTTTGCTCCGTATTTACTTTTACCTTATCCTTGCTTGATTAAATCTCTTCTCATTTGGCAGGTCGGAGAGGAGTGAGAAGGACGAGGGCTCCTGCGCTGGCTTTTCGCTAGCCGGCCTCCTCTACCCGACCCGTTCAAAGGGCACCTGCGGATGAGAGCACCCAACGTGTGGTTGCACGGCAGACCATATCGGCGACTGGGCCTGTTCGTTTGGAGGTTGCTCCCCGATCAGATACTCCAATTCTCGCTGTCCGTTCAACGGGTGAGCCTTCTCGCAATAGTAGCGAAGAGGCACCATCAAAGAGGCGGAGGTTGTCACAGGGTGCATCTTTGGTTGAGACGCCCTCGAGGAGCGACCCTACTTTGGCGGTATTTGGAGCTGGCGATGATACCGGCCAGGGTGTGGAGGCGACGCCTGTTCCGGTTGCGGAGGAGACCGCTATGGCGAGGGGACAGAATTTGGGGGCTACCACAATTGTTCCAGGCGGCCCATCGTCATCTCGACAGAGCCGCGCCCCCTCTTCGGCTAATGAGAGGGGGAAGGGCGTAGTGGTGGATGATTATGAATTGGACTCCGACATTGACCCTGAGGATATGAGGATGTTCGAGGAAGGCTTTACCAGGGTCAATGTAAGGGCAGAAGGTCCTTCTCGTGTGCTCGAGATTCCATCGGATTTTAACCTTTTGGAGAAACGTTGGAGTAGGTTCCTCAATTCGACCTTCTATGTTCTACCGCCGAAAGTGAGTCTCTTCGGGAGATCAATGATTCTGCTTTGTCACAAGGTGTGGCCGGGATGGCCTTGAGGGTGAGTTTCTTTTTGCCATTTTCTTTATTTTGTGCTATTTTGCCTTTGCCGATGCCTCCCCTCTTTTTCATCCCGCTCCTTGTTTGCAGACTTACATGCTGGAGATTGAGAGTGCTCGTAGGGTTGAGACTAGGGCCGAAGTCTTTTTGAAGATGGTCGCAAAGTATCACCGGTACCGCGACAAGTGCCGTGAGCTGCATGCGCAGCTTAGGGTGGGCTGTAACACTCAGTCCATTAGGCATGAGTTGGAGAAAAGCGACGAGGAACTGATGCGCTCTATCCGCAGATGCAGCGAGCTCGAGGAGTTACTCTATGCCAATGACGAGGAACTCGAAGTGGGAAAAGGGGTTGCGGCGGTGTGTGGAGACCTTCAAGCGAAGGTGCTGTCTTTGCAAGCCGAGCTTAAATAAAACACCACCAGGGTCGCTGATTTGAGTGCAGAATGGACGGAGAAGGTGGCCGAGCTAGAAAAGAAGGTGACCGAGTTCGGGAGAGCCGATGGGGCTCGGGTGTCGGCTATAGCGAGGGCGGTGGCGTTGGAAGACACTATCCGCGTCCTCAGGTCTGAGCAGGAATCTGAGAGGGCAACGACCACACTGAGGGAGGCGCGGCTCGAGGAGCGTATTGGTGAGATTGATCGGGAAGCTTCGAGCCTGGGATATCGGTCGTGACTCTTGAGGCCGAGAAGGCGCAACTGTTGGCCCAGGCTATTCCTCAATAATCTGCCTTTGCTACTGTCCCCCGCCGTTTGTATGAGCTATGGGTCCATGCTGAGGCCCAACGAGACATATACTAGGGTTTGTGGGGGGCAGGGAGTGTTCCTGAAGCTGCTTTCGAAGATGCTCGTGCGAAGGCACGCGAGGCTCGTCTTGCCTGCGGCTACGACCCTGCGACATCGGAGGCCGGTGAGGATGCTGAGATCAAAGATGGACTTCCTTCCGACGATGATGCTGGGAGAACGGCGGTGGAGATGATGCCGAGTGAAAAAATTTCTTGCATCTTTTATACTTAGCTTTTTTGTTGTTGTTTGTTTTCATATTTTTCTTGGGGGCCCGCTTTTGGCCTGTTGTAAGGCGCATCTGTTGCGTATTGTACATTTTTTGAAAGGCCGCGTAAATGCATTAACTTTTTTGGTAAAACTTAAAACTTCAAATTATTCTTGTATTTCTAATATCTTTATATATTTGTGCAAGTTGTAAAGTGTAAATAGTCATGAATAATCGCCTAGACAAGGAAGTTATTAGCTTTTCTTCCGCTGTTTACGTTCCTTGTGTGCCACTAATGAAAGTTATACCTCAATCTAAAGTTATTTGCAACTTGCAACATTTGTATGGTTTGGCGGTAAGTGAACTAGAACAGTCAGTTCCATTTTATCCACGTTAGTTTTGAAAAGGAATTTTTTCTTTCCCCAGTAATTTCGGGTTAAGAATATATGAAAGTATATTTATTGAGAGCAACGGTAAAATTATCTCCATGTTGTTAGGATTTTTTCTGATTTTTTGATCTATTACGACTCTCTTTCTTAAAGGAAGGAAAAAGACTAAAAGAAAGAAATCTCCTTCATATGACTTATTCTTTTCATGGCGAAAAAGTCTTGGTCATCTATAAATTAAGGATCTCTACTTCTCAAACAACAAAAATATCCACGATGTAGTCATTAAGGCTTATTTAGGAGAGAATTTATTCTCTCAATTAACTTTTTTTTAGTAGTAGATTTAGGTAGGTCACTTGACCAAACCATATTAATATAGTATGCTCATTTAGTATATCTTCTTTTTTGTCTGATTTATCGTCCACCAAACTTTGTATTGTTAGCTTTCGCATGAACCATATTATTTCGAGCCCAACAAGTTGTAAGCAGAGCCAATTGGTGAAGATAAGAGCATGGCGGATCCAAATCAAGGTGCAACCGATTTGACGATAATAAAAATTTATACAAAATTTTTGAACGAGATGCTACATGTGGAGATCAATTATAATCACAAATATTCAAAACCGTTGCTGCTGCTTCTTTATAGAAATAAAACTTTTCTAACCCATGTTTGGGTCACTTTTAACCAATGTCAGTTTAACTCATGTTTATTTTTATTGCATGAGCTTTAATCGATGTCGGTTTTAACCCATACTTATTTTTAATGTGTGGGATCCTTTTAACTCATTCTCGGGCTTCTTTCAACCAATACTAAGATTTTTCAACCTATACCTATTTTTAATCATGGCAAACATCAATGATAAAGATTATGTGAAGAAAGTAGATCAAGTTTTATTTAGAAACTTTAGGCCAAGGAAGAATTATTAGGATTTTGCCTATATTTTTAATCTATTAATTAGGATTCTCTTTCTTGAAAGAATGGAAAAAGACTCCTGAAAGGAATAAATCTCCTTCATATACCTTATCTTTTTCTTGAAGTAAAAGTTTTGGTCATATATAAACTGAGGATCTCTGCTTCTCGCGACAACAACACAACATCCACAATATAGTCTTTTAGAGAAGTTTGTTTAGGGGGAGAATTTATTCTCTCCATAATTTTTTTTGCATTAGTAGATTGATGTAGGTCACTTGACCAAATCATTTTAAATGATAGTCTCTTTTGATATGTTTGTTTTATGCTTGATTTATCGACATCAAAGTTGTCTTTGTTGGCTTCTGCATGCACCATAATTTCGATCCCAACACGTGTGACAATGGTTCGAGCCGTTAAAGCACCCACTAATACTTGCATTAGGTTGGGCTGTCTACAACACACCCCTTGGGGTGCGGCCCTTTTCCGGACTATGCGTAAATACGGAATACTTTGTGCATCGGGCTACTTTTTTTAAAGATATGAAAGCACATTTACGTCTATAAAAAGGTGTGTTCCTATGCCGAGTCAGTTCTAGTCTTCTTTCATGATAGGTATTTAGTCTAGTATTTTAAAATTGTAGATCAAAATTTGCTAAAATGATCTAAGAAGTGGAACTGAGTTATAACATAATTAGTGACCAACTAATGCGCAAAAGAAATCAAACAAACTTACTCACCGCTATAAAAGAAAACTCATGAAAACAAACGCATTTGAAGTTGAAAACGCAAGAAATGAGATAAGGGCAAGTCATAAAAACGATAGGTAATTGTTAAAGCTTGTTCTAAAATCTAAATAGATAACGTCCCAATTAAATAGATTACATAGATGAGGCTCCTTTATCACGAGTTTAGGGTTAAAAGCACCTATAATTCACGCCTAATTATTATCATTCATATAGATTAAGAAAGTCTAATTTATGGTTCCCAAGGAAACAGATGTCCTCCTCCGAACTATGTGTTACTACTAAATCATCATGATAAAATGGCACGGGTGATACTTGTTTAGTAGGCAAACCCTAATTCTTTATACAAATTAATATAACCAAGATTGCTTAATTACCAGCTTTTTGTTCTAATTCATCTATTCATATTAGCAGCCGCATTTTCTTGAGACATTCCCCTTTTGTACTTGATTCCTTTTGTTATCTGGGAATCAAGTGTTCAAATTAAATTGAGGGACCACAGTCTCACTACGGATATAAAGGAATTCATATTCCTCAAAATTATGTCTATAAGAATATCTTTAAAAGATTTATAATCGTTGGAAGTTTCCCACAACTTTAAAGATCTGCTGTATCATTAGAATTTTATACAAAGTATAGTCACACTTCTCCGTAACAGTCTCGTTTGTTTCGATATTTTTTGGCTGCAATAATAAAGTGATGTTATGTAGAACGTATATTATAGCATAACATGAAACATTAGCTCCTAAAAAGACTTAGCCGTTATAATGAAGTGTTGTTATAAAGGATGACTGTTTTAGAGATGTTTGATAGTATGACCTTTTTAAGTACGTATAAAATTTTGAAATACTTTATATTTTGACCGTTCATTTACCATGGAGAATAGGTTGTTTTATTGATAGGCATTGCGCCTGCTCATCAAAATATGTAGAGGTATACATTTACTTATTGAATTTTAATACACGGGTAAAGATTTGTATCACCTCTCATCACTTCCAGGATAATTTTCTAAATAAAATACATTTTTTAATTACCAAGGAGTTTGGCGGGATAAGTGAAAATCCTATATCCTCAATCAAAAGTCTCTAGTTAGAATCCTAGGAATAGGGGGTTGTTAGGTGTTGTCCTGATTTTCTTATTATATTTGGTTTCTTATCTCTTGAAGGAAAGAGCAACATATCTACCGTAATTGGGTTTTCCTTTTTGTAGAAAGAAATAAATCTCCCATATTTGGCTAGTCCTTTTTCTTGTAGGAAAAGGTTTGCACTTCTATAAATTGAGGATCCTTCCTTCTCATTCAGTAGCATCCACAATGTAGCCATATGGGGTTTGAGAGTCGTGTTTATGGGAAGAACTTTACGGGACAAGTGTTAGTGTGTCACTTGTGTTTGCCTCTTCGTGAGGTTGTTCTCTCGATATTTTGTACTCTCATTTGATATAGTGGATTGCTCATCTCCGTTGTGGACATAGGTCGATTGACCGAACCACGTTAATATTTGTGTCTCTTTTGATATATTTCTCTTTTGTTGTCTGATTTATCGTCGATCAAGGGTTGCTTTACTAGTTTCCGCATGACACCTGATTTTTTCAGTCCTGACAAGGACTTCATCCCAGTATTTGATAGGTCTACCTGGCGCAAATCCAACTTAATTGGGTTTAACTGGGTCCAGATATTGGATGCTTAAAAAAGGGTAGCCTGATGCACGAAGTATATCATGTTAACGCAAGGTCCGGGAAAGAGCTATACCTCAAAGGAGTGTGATATAAGCACAACCTACTCTGATGCAAGTATTAGTGGCCAATTTCATGATTTGAACCGGTGACAAGTGGAATACTAGAAGCTTAAAACAAATATTTTCTCTGAATTTTGTAGTCCATAATATGATAATGCTAAAAAAAAGAAACTGGTAAAAGATTAGATTATCTTGTGGAACTGTGAAAGTTGGGTATACTTTTATCTTTTCTTAAATGCAGTAGTGTTTTTTTTGCTCATTGCCATGTTGCTGAATCAGGTTGAATGGGTTATGAGATTTATTTCCTCATTCTCGTTAACAATTTTACTGCAAACTACCAAATGATACCTGAAGACAGTGACAAGAATCTTATATCAGAGTATAAATTCAGCAACTAGCAAAATATATAAACCAAATTGTAATGGACAAGATTCACAACATTAGAAATTCAATTCCTGCCACAATGATGCAGATTACTGTTTTCTTGTTTTAATATTTTATGTGAATATAGAAGATTCACTTTCAAGCTTTGCACATATCCCCATTTATTTTACGCATAAGACAAAAAAACTTTTAACATATCTAACAGGAGAAACGTAAACAAAAACAAGCTAAAATATTGAAAATTATGTACGAGCCAACTTTGCTAACGGCAGCACGATGCACTTCAAATGGAAAAAGACTTTTGTTCAATTATTATCTGCGAATTACCATAAACGCTTTGCTGAGTAACAAAAATTGAAATAAAATAAATTAAGCAAAACCCAATAGTCTTTTATAAGTTGATTGATTAAAACTGAATATACTTGAAATGAAACTTTAATTTGACGGAGTATATTAAAGTAGATATTTTAAGTTATAAACGATGCAAATAAAATTTCAACTATCAATACAATTTAACCGATTACTACTCTTCTAGGATATCATATCAGGATTGATATAATGAGGAATTACTGATGGTTATAAATTAAACATAATGCGATAGTATAAAAGATCTATATCCGGTCAGTATACAATATTTATAGTCTTAAAATTGAAACCAAAAATGAAAAAGAAGAAGCAGCACACATGCAACTGAAACCCTATTATAAGTTACCGTAACAACAACAACGCCTCAGTCGCAAACAAGTTAAGATTGGCTATATAAATCAACATTTTTAATTTAAGCTGCAACTCATATCATCCTAACAAATAAAATAAAAGTAAAGTAATTACTACGTACTACAAGTTACTGCATTATTAATTAATATAAAACCTTCTGATGCTCCGGCTGAATGTTTCCACTTCCAAAAGGCCACAACTTAGATAAAGTTCCTACTAGCAGGGGCGGTTCTAGCGTGTAGTATACGGGTTCCTGGGAACCCAGTAACTTTTGCGTAGACTCTAGATTTTTGTTAAAAATTTTATTAAATATCTATTTGTGAACCCAGTTATTATTGTATATTAATTTGAAATTGCGACAGGAACCCATAAACTTAAAATCCTGGATCCGCCTCTGCCTACTAGCTACTATTATCCTTTATTTGTACTAATTTGCATAGTTCTACACGTAAAACCCTGAACCATAACACTCGCGCGCACACACTAGAAAACCCTAGAGTACTGGAAGTTTAACTCTTCTTGTTTCCATGAATTCTCTCAAGAAAAAAGATAAAGTGCCAAACACTACGCCTAGTGTAAATGAGAAATGCTGCTATAACCCTGGTGGTTGTTTCTTTTGCATTATTAAGGAACCAGACTCACCAATTAGGAGCAATGGAATCAAGAACTACTTCAAAAAAATGCCTTTGATTGAAGATCAAGAACTTGTGCTAGTATTAAGTGGCCTTTGGACCATGGCTATGTCACAACCTAATGACAAAGAGCTTCCATCTCTCGGTATCTTTGAATGCATGGCAAGCTTAATCAACAAAGGTATTACTTACAAATCTTGGCTTAATCAAAATCAGAACATTTATATTCCCTATTATGCAGCTCATATTATTGGTTCTTATACTATGAACAATGTTGAGTTTGCTATTAAAGCAGTTGATTCAGGTGTCCTAATACCATTGTTAGAGCTTTTGAAGGGAAATATGACTTGGGTTGAACAAAGGGTAGCTGTTAGAGCACTTGGTCATTTAGCAAGCTATGAAAAAACTTTCAAAAATGTGGCAATTTATGAGGAAGAAATTGTTAAGTTGGCTATGAAATTAGCTTCCACATGTCTTGAAGTTGTGTACAAAGAGTTTGTTGGAGTAAAGGATTTAAGTATGAGGTTAAAATATCATTGTGATTTGTTGACTAGAGGAGTTGGAGGTCTTGAAATGGAAAATAGGAAAGCTGAGGAATGGGCTAGTCAGCTTCAATGTTGGAGTTTGCATCTTCTAAATTGTTTTGCAATTAAAGAAAGGTGCTTAAATCTCATTTGTGAGAAAAAATTTCTCAAGGACTTGAGTGACATGTGGGGTGGATTGGCTAATGATACTTCACCAGGAGGGGTTGGATTAATTAGAGTTTTGTGTTATAACAAAGATGGAAGAAGATATATAGCAGAGTCAAAGGATGTGATCAAGAATCTTTGTAATCTTTCAAGATCTTCAGATGATTGGCAATATATGGGAATAGATTGCCTACTACTGCTTCTCGCAGATTCAGGTACTGCTGAACTGTGTCACCACCTCATCTAAACGTTGTTAAAGAGAGCACATTTTTCACTATTTACTTATATTATGTTCAACATGCGCATCACCTCATCTAAAAGCTTAAGCTAGTAGAGAAAGCACACTTCTAATTGTTTAATCATATTATGTCTCAACAGGTACAAGGTACAAAGTTCTTGAGCTAGCTTCCATGTGTCTTGTTGATTTGGTTGAACTTAAGACCCTTGGAGGGAAATCAAATGTTGGTAATACAATCACAAGAACTCTTCTTTCAGATTTCAAACAAAGAAAGGTAAAAATCAAGAATATTAGTGTTCAACAAATTCTTGAAGAAATATGGGATTTGAAGGTAGATAAGAAGAAAAGGGAGAAAAATATGAGTGATGAAAAACTTGAAGAGAAAAGGGTAATGATAAGTCTAATGAAGCAACAAGGGAACCACAGTTTTTGGTTAGGAAATATTGAAGAAGCACTAATGAAATATAATGAGGCATTGGAGTTATGTCCATTAAGATTCAGAAAAGAAAGAGTTGTGCTTTATAGCAATAGAGCACAATGCAAATTGTTGTTAGGAGAGGTTGATGATGCTATAAGTGATACAACAAAAGCTCTTTCTATTTCATCTCCAACTAATTCTCATTCCAAAAGTCTTTGGAGAAGATCACAAGCATATGATATGAAAGGATTGGCTAAAGAGAGTTTGATGGATTGTATTATGTTTGTTAACTGTTGTTTTAAGATGGATTCAATGAAGAAAAATATGAGAATCCCTTATTATGCAGTTAGAATGATTAATAAGCAGATGGAGTCAACTTGGCTTTTTAAAAATGCTCAATTGAAGACTTTTGTTGATCTCAGTGAAAAACCAAATCAACCACATGAAATAAGCCAAAAGGAGCAGAAGAATGGCAGAGTTACTGGAATTCTATTGCAAAGGAAGAGTTTCATGGAAGGTATTTTTCAAGATTTTATGTTGTGGGAAGTTATAAAAATACAGCCACATATTTAAGTTAAGGAGAGCATTTGGCCTAACTGATAAAGTTGTTGTCATGTGACCAGGAGGTCACGGGTTCGAGCCGTGAAAATAGCCTCTTGCATAAATGTAGGGTAAGGCTGCATACGATACACCCTTGTGGTCTGGCCCTTCCCTGGACCACGCGCATAGCGGGGATCTTAGCGCAGCGGGCTGCCCTTTTATACACTAATAGTAAAGGACAACCTAGTGCACTAAGCTCCCGCTATGCACAAAGTTTGGGAAAGGGCCGAACCACACGGATCTATTATACGCAGCGTTACTATTATATACACTAATAGTGTAAATGTTTTTTTTACTCTATTAGTGTACTTAACCTGTCAGTCGTTATTTTGTTAGGTTACTTATTAAATGTTTAACCTAGAGATTTACCTGTAATTACCTTATAAAATGACATGATTATATATTAAAAAAAAAAATTCACCGTCGGAGAAGTCCAAATGTGTTTTAAAAATGTAAACCATTTTTGCAGCTTTTCAAATTTATTATGTATGTGAGTATGTGACTGACAAAAATTATTTTTGGTGAATTAATGGTACACGTGAACTTTTTTTCTATTTTTTAATTTTTCAGGGCTGTCCAGTATATCAGAAGAACCTCAGCTGGTTGCTAAGGGTGAAATAATTAGTAGGAGAAAGCTGGGAAGAACCAGAGAAAACAAGAAAGCTGTATTTGCTCAGTCAGTGTAGTGAAACTGAACATTAATTCCCTTGAGTTATTGTACCTAGTTTAACCTAATCATCGTATAATCAAAATTTTGCCCACCTTCAATATATTATAATATATGTGCGGATCTGATCATTTTTAAGAAATAAATTCCATTCGTATTGTTTCTAATTTAGAATATTTGGTCTTTATATTCGACTACTTGAGAGGTTGATTCAGTGATAATCCAGGCACGAATTGCAGTATCAACTAAACAAATTTAGCTTTTGTGTACTGGAAACTATTTGTTTTCTTTTTTGGCCATTCTGAAGATGGTGTGGTCAGCAATGAGTGGGAAGGACCACATATCCACATTGTATTTATTACTGCTTGAATCAAGGAATTTGAGCTTGTTTCACCAAAGAAATAATATTTTGGATAAAGCTAGAATTTGAGATGAAAAATTGGGTTACTGATAATCAAGAGACCAAAAAATAATAATAGATTTTCTGAGAATAATAATAAAGCAGTAAACAAGTTTTTATTTCAGTATGATGTCAATGATGCCCTTTTCCCAATATAACTTCCTCCTTTTATAGTTAATTCTAGGTAAAGGAATGAGACCTAAGCTTTAATGAGACAATTATGGACAATAAATGATATTAAATGAGCCGTTACACAATCATTCCTATTAAATACCAATTTTCTAACGTATCAGGTATTTAATACTGAATTTGGACTCCTTTTTGTCTTCAGATCCATGTCTTCAATGCCTTTCGACCCACTGGCTTTAAATGACTTGAATTGGTACGAGACTCGTGTCTAAACTGCTTCTCGTGCCTATTTCACTTCCTCTTCCCGTACCTGTCATCTCCCGTACCTTTTTCTCAATTGTTACGCTTTGACCATTTGTCCAGTCCACATGTCACGCCACGTCATCTTCAATATAAATTCAACTTTTTTTCCAATACAGTAATGTAATTCCATTTTTATTTCATGAATTCCAATCTTCAAAAAATGACAAAACAGTAATTTTGATTTTAAGAAGCATTTCCAGAAGAGCGCCAAGAAATCATGACTTCAGACATAAGGGTCTCTTTTTTCTTCAGCGATCTTCCGCATCGTTATCTTCGGCAATATTCTTGAATCTCGAAGACCCATATCATGTGATCCCGTTAGGAGGAAATTCTCATAGTCAAAGAGCCGCTCTATTATGACACTCCAATCTCCAATCCGATGTAATAAAAGTTTGACATGTGACTGTTATGACCGAAAAAATCAGGTGTCATGCGAAAGCTGGCAAAACAAACCTTGAACGACGATAAATCATCTAACGAAGAGAAACTATACCAAAAGAGACACAAACATAGAACGTGGTTACGGTCAACTGACCTACATTCTCGGCGGAGATGAGCAATCCACTATATAAAGAGAGTACANAAAAAAGAGAGAGATTCGGGCATGCTTTGTTTAAATCCTGTAATCTATGCAGCATTTTAGTTTGTTTCCATTTTTAGGAATATGACTACGTTGGCTAACCATTCAGGGGTATTTTACCTCCCGAATATGACCCTATTGTAAGAATGTTTGGTTACCTCGTGCTTTATTGAACGCATGTTTCACCTCGACTGGGTGCCTCCCTTTTTTGCTTTACTGGTTTGAACTGGGTCGAAGGCTTAACCCGTTGTGTTGTTATTTTTCCAGTAGAATACCTCTCATAATCTAAATGGGAACCAAGCAAATCAAATCATATTATCAATAAGAAATTGAATTGAGTTTTTTCTTGAGTTCGGGGGTTTAAATCCCGTTCCTAAGTATACCTTTCTCTCGGCAATGTATTCGACTCAGATATCACCTACTCCAGTTCCTCGGACAGTGATTTGGTTGCAGTCGGACTCTTCGGATGACTAAGTTCCAGAATGAGGAAATGCCTCTTTCTTCGTCTTCGATACCTGTTTTCTTCGATTTCCGTCGGAGGCTGTGGGCGTGATTGCCTATTTAGCCGCTGTTAACAAAAAATCATAATTTCGGTTAAAAACTAGAATTTGAAGATGAAAAATCGGTTACTGATAATCAAAGAAGACCAAAAAAGAATAATAGGCTTTCTGAGAATAATAATAAAGCAGCGAACAAGTTTTTATTTCAGTTGAATGTCAATCCATGATCTTTTCCACAATAAACAACTTCCTCCTTTTAATAGTTGATTCTAGATAAAGGAATGAAACCTAAGCTTTAAATGAGACAATATGGACAATAAATGATAATTAAATGAGCCGTTACCATCATTCTATTAAATACCATTTTCTAACGTATCAGGTATTTAATACTGAATTTGGACTCCTTTTTGTCCTCAGATTCCATGTTTTCAATGCCTTGTGATCCACTGGCTTTAAATGACTCGCATTGATACGAAATCGTATCTAAACTGCTTCTCGTGCCTGTTCACTTCCTCTTCTCGTACCTGTCATCTCCCGTACCTTTTTCTAATTGTTATACTTGACTTATTTGTCCAGTCCACGTGTCGCCAACTCATCTTCATATAAATTAACTTTTTCCCAATACAGATAGTCCCCACCTTTTTCATTTATTTTATCAATTAAATAATTGGGAAGGGATTCTCAATAAAAAGGAAATTTTTGCTCGACAATCAATGCGTATGACATATTGACGTCTCAATTGTTTTTTCCATTTAATGTTTCTGTCCATGGTGGTCACCTTTGGATTGATTCTGCTATTTTGCACCCTTTTTCAAGGCTTTCGTTACTCCCACTATTCACAAGTGATAGTTGCCTTTATTATAGACTTTCCACATTACTCTTCTAAGTTTTGACGGTTGCCATCATATAACATACTTTAACCTTTTTTCTTCTTTGTCTTCTTTCCATAAATCTTTAGCAAACATTTCCTTCCTTATACTTTGCTCTCCTTCGGATTCATCTTTGCCCAACAATGGCGTCTCCCAAACCCTAAACCCTAAAAGAGTTTATCAATTTTAGACAAATTCCCCAATGCCCTGTTAGACATAGAAAGACAGAGGAAGCCGACCTTCGTACAGGGTTAGAATCTACTCGAGGCGGCTCTTCTGGTTCTTCTTCTAGGAGTTCTTATTCTGAAACTCCTTCTTCCTAACAGGTAAAGAATTCCTGATTCTTCTCGATGAACCTTTAGTTGATGAAATCGTACCAAATGATTTAGTCTTTTGTTAAGTGATAGACCCAACTCTTCCAAAGCAAGTTGCTGGTTTTAGAAAAAACTGATACTTTCCTAACAGTAGTGAACCGACCTTACAATACCCTACCATCAGAGGAGATTGTAACTGGAAAAATAGTCTTCGAATGTCAATTCCTTCCATAAACCAAAGAATTTCTTCTTTTAGGATTGGATACTCTTTTGTCTATACTTACCCTTTTACTTTGGGTTTTAATCCCCCAATTGACCCAATCATCCTCGATTTTTGCCGTTTCTTTAATATTTGTCTGGCCCAAGTTGGTCCTTTAGTATGGAGAGCAGTGGCTTGTTTGAGATATCTTTCTACCAAAGCCACTGTTAATTTCACCTTTTCTCACCTTATCCATTTATACCACCCTAATTTGATACGTCATGGAGTCTTTACCTTAACTGCGAGAAGCAAGAAGGTTTTGGTAAGTACAGAAGATGACAATGATCGTGGATGGTATGCCCGTTACGTTGCTGTGCGTACGGTGGATTTACTTGGTGAAACAAATATTCCCTTCCCTGAGAAGTGGAATTTTGCACGTAAGTTTTTTTTTATTTGACCGTACCTCTTTTTCTGTTGAGAATTTCGATTCTTTTTCTAAATTTGTCTCTTTTTGGTTTTTTGTAGCAACCATGGGAGATGTGGAACCTGTTCCCAACTTTCGTGGTTGGGTAGATTCAATTTTGAAGGTTGCTCCTAAGGAGCAAAGAACTTGGAAATCAATTTCCGCTTTACATGGCTGGAAAGTTAAAACACACGGTATCGCCTCTTTTCTTTATACATTTTTCTTTTTGCACATTAAGTACTTTTTTCTTAATGTTGATTGTGTATTCTTCTTTTAATCAGGATTTGGTAACAGAGGAATGACAGCTGATGTTGTCACAGCCCTTCGCATGTCTGGTAATGCTGCACTTGATTTGGACAAGACTCGAACCTTGCTTCAAAAAAGGAAAGCTATAGGAGAAGGTTCTAAGAATGAGGAAGAGGGAGGTACCTCGTCAATAGCTAGGCCACGAATTAGGAGACGAGTTATTAATGATGATGAAATTGAAGATACTCCTGCTCAAACTTCGACCACCGAGCCTGTTTTGATTCCTTCAGATGAAGACACCGTGCCAAGAAACACAAATGAATCAACTCAGCATCTCTTTGATAGTGGTTTTGAGAGTGGCGAGCTCGGACCTGTTTTCGATGAAGTTCCTCTTTCTTCATTCGCACCTATTTCTTCCATTCCTTTGCCAACCGTAAGTGTTTCTTTGCCAGCATTGACTACTTTTGTTCTTTCACCAGTTTTAATTGCTTCTACTTCCATTCCTATGTCTACTTCTTCCGTTCTTGTTCCCACTCCTACGACTCCTGTGGTGTTTACCTTTTCTACTACTCCCCCTTCTGCTGTTCCATCTTCATCTGTCCCACATATAGAAGTAAGTTCCAGCAATAGAAGCATGACCATGAGGAGTGTCACACTCGAAATCCCTGCTAATCAAAGCCTCTTAAGAAAATCTGGGAGAGTTGATACTTGGCTCCAACCTCTTATTGGAGAAATTGAAAAGAATAAGATGCAAAGCCATAGTTGTTACACTTTGATGAATGACATAGTTCATTCAACTTTGAAGGTAATTTTCTTAACCTTGAATGCTTTCCTTCTATTTCTTTCTAAGTTCTCACTTCTATGCTTTATGATCGTAGGCTAATCTTATTGGGACTGAATTGATGGGGCGAGTTTCTACATTGGAGAAAAAGGAACGAGAGTCTACAAGGGCTCTATCTGAGGCTAGGAAAATAGCTGAGGATGCATTATTTGAGGCAGCAAACTGGAAAAAACAATTTGAGAGTACCCAAGTGACTATAGAAGAGTTGCGGGAGAGCAAGGCTCACTCGGAGCAACAAAATCATGGCTTAACTTCTGAATTGGGAATTGCGAATGCTTCTTGGGGTCAGCTTAAAGAGGATAAAGAGCTTCTGGAACGTTCTTTATCTAGAGCCAATGATGATATTAAAGAGCTTAAAGCACTCATGGAGAAGAAAGAAGAATACGCAAAGGAGTTAGCTCAAAACTTAAGTCATGCTCAGAATGATTTAAGAATTTCTTCTGATAGAATCCGTGCCTTGGAATGTTCTCATGCCTCTCTTGAAGCTTCCCTGGATTCTCATTTAGCCGAGCACCAAATAATGAAAAATGACCTTGCTATGTGGGAAAAGGAATACAAGGCTTTGGAGAAGGAATATAATGCTCTTGAAGAAAATTTCAACATAGACGTGAGTTGGGCTTTTCTAAATTCTCGACGTGATGATTTGATGGAGGCTACACAGGAAAACTTTGACTTGCAATCTGAGTTGGCCAAAGTCATAGACACTATCGAAAAAGGTCAACAACCTACTGATACTCCTTCTCCGGCACTTGGAACTATTGACACCCCCTCTCCAGCACTTGAAGCTCCTGAAACAGAAGAGTGTTTGAACTCCGAAGCAGTTACTGAGGTACTTGAAGTTATAACTCCAGCTTCCGATGTTGAAACTTCTATGACACAGTCTATGGAAATTGAAGTTCCTGTGACTGTTACTTCCCTCGTTGATGTTATCTCTTCAAGCTCAGCTGAAATCGCTCCTATTGCTGCTTCGTCAGAAGTTGTAACCGCACCTGTTATTGCTTCAGAAAGTGATGTTACAACTTTTAATGATTGTTAATGTTATCCCTTGGCAATTTTGAAGGGATCTTTTGGTGAAGTCCCCAGTTACCATAATGGGGCACTTGTAAGACAATATTTTGGTGATTAAGTTTTTCCTCAGTCTTTTATGTTAAGAAGTTTTATGAGTATTTCTTTATGTTTTATTCTTGCCTATTTACTTATTTAGCACTTATAGAATAACTTAGCATTTTAATTCTTTGAAAATGCTTTATGATTCTTCTCATGGAATATCAACATGAGGCTTATAAAAGAGGGCCCTTTTATATATATATCGACACTTAATGAAGAAGACGTCTCAACTTCATAATGGTGTTATAATACGATGAATGAAATAGGAATACACATGTTTTGTATGCTACAACTTCGACAAGTTTTTATTTATGAACTTGAACAAACGTTGACATGTATTAAAGTACATCTATAACTTTCTCGCAACTGTTTCCCTTGTAACAGATTTATATAAAAGAAGAACAATAGATACGAGGTATTTCTTTATAACCCGTTTTAGTACATAGTCCCGACCCCATCTTTAGGAAGGGTTTGAGAGGTGACTTCATTGTTCCCATGTAAAGAATACTATGTATGCTTATGCTTGTATTCCATAACCTCTGCTCGACACTTGTTTCTTGATTTATGCATCTATTTTCCGTACGTATCCGTTCTGTGTTTATTGTACTGTCCCCAAGTGTTTGAGCTCTGAAATATAAAGCCTCAAGCATTTGTTTTTCCTCTTGACTTGGTCCTTTTCCTGAAATAGAAAAATTTGCGGGACTCGGAGGTTCGATTAGAGATGAAGACTGCCTAACCCGTGTATTTTTCCATCAGATTACTTGTAACCCTGGGCTGGGAATTTAAGACTATTCCCATTTGCCGTACAGGTCGTGACTCATCATTTGGAACGAGTTAGGGTTTTTGCCTAGCATCTAAAATCATTAGTACAATTGTTAATAATTAAAAAATGACTTTTAATATAGAGATACCTGACCGTGGATACTTTTCTCAAAAATAGTATCTTTTTAGATGGACAGCATTCCAATGCGAGGGTAATAGCTTGCCATCCATTGTCTCCAACTCGTATGCTCCTTTTCCTGCAATGTCACGAACTCTGTAGGGTCCTTCCCATGTTGGACTCAGCTTTCCTGAATTAGCAGCCTTTGTAGATTGGAACACCATTTTAAGCACGAAGTCCCCAATTTTGAAGAATTTAAGGCGTGCTTTCCTGTTATAGTATCGTTCAATTACTTGCTTTTGTGCCGCCATTCTTATTAGTGCAGTTTCTCTTCTTCCTTCTAACAAATCAAGATTCACTCGCATTTCTACATCATTTGATTCCTCCGATGCTTGAACGTACCGTGTGCTTGGTTCTCCTATCTGTACTGGAATCAAAGCCTCTGCACCATAAACCATTAAAAATGGGGTTTCTCCCGTGCTTGTTTTTGTCGTTGTACGATAAGCCCATAATACTCCAGGTAATATTTCAGGCCAATTACCTTTCGAATCTTGCAATCTTTTCTTCAAGTTGTTGACGATAACCTTATTCGTGGACTCAGCTTGTCCATTTCCCACTGGATGATATGGTGTAGATGTTATTCTTTTAATCTGCCAACTTTCAAAAAATTCTGTGATTTGGGCCCCTATGAATTGTGGTCCATTATCACAGACGATTTCCCTTGGTACTCCAAAACGGCATATTATGTTTCTCCAAATGAAGTCTTTAACTTCTTTTTCCCGCACCTGTTTAAAAGCTCCTGCTTCTACCCATTTAGTGAAGTAATCTGTAAGCACAAGTAGAAATTTTACCTGACCTTTTGCTAGTGGTAAAGGACCTACAATATCCATTCCCCATTTCATAAAGGGCCACGGAGCTATGACAGGATGGAGTAACTCAGCTGGTCTATGTATATTATTGCCGTATCTTTGAGATTTGTCACATTTAGACACGAAATCATTAGCTTCTTCTTCCATCTTGGGCCAATAATATCCTGCTCGAATCAATGTTTTTACCAGCGACCTCCCACCAGCGTGACTTCCGCAATGTCCTTCATGTACTTCCCTCATTACATATTCTGTTTGAGAAGGTCCGAGACACCTTGCTAATGGGCCACCAAAAATCTTTCGATAAAGATTCCCTTGATGTAAACAATAACGGGCAGCTTTTTAGCGAAGTGCATAAGCTTTTGTTTTGTCGATAGGCACGATACCATGCTGTAAAAAAGCAACAATTTCATTTCTCCAATCCCATGTTAAATGATTAAAATTTACCTCATTCTTATCAGGTTCGAGGACGGAATGAAATAGATATACGATTGAAGTATTTGTATCATTTGCAACGTCTGCTGCTGACGCGAGATTAGATAATGCATCTGCTTCTGCATTCTCGTCTCTTGGGATTTGCATTACCTTCCAAGTTTGGAATTGTGTTATTAATTCCCGTACTTTTTCCAGATATTCTTGCATTCGAGTTTCGCTGGCTATAAAAGTCCCCAGTATTTGATTAACCACGAGTTGAGAATCGCTCTTGATTATAATCTGGGTTATGCCAAGTTCCCGTGCCAGTTCTAAACCTGCGATTACAGCCTCATACTCTGCTTCATTGTTAGTTATAGAATGACATTTTATAGCTTGTCTAATAGTTTCACCTGTAGGAGTTACGAGAACTATCCCTAGGCCTGCACCTTTTACATTAGAAGAACCATCAGCGAATAAAATCCAAGTCCCCGGGTTTGCACCATTAAAAACTAGTAACTCTTTTTCTGCCTCTAAATGCATTCCCTGACTAAAATCAGCTATGAAATCGGCTAATAGTTGAGATTTTATCGTAGTTCTAGATTGATAATTGATTTCATATTCGCTTAACTCTATGGCCCATTTTGCTAACCTTCCTGATAACTCATGTTTATGCAAAATGTTTCGTAATGGAAAAGCAGTAACCACAACAATGGGATGGGATTGGAAATAAGGTCTCAACTTTCTAGATGCCATGATCAAAGCTAAAGCTAACTTTTCTAGTTGCGGGTATCGTGTTTCAGCATCTAACAGAGATTTACTTACATAATAGATAGGAGATTGTTTTCCTTGGTCCTCTCGTACTAAGACAGCACTTACTGCAACTTCTGATACAGCCAAATAAATGAGCAACTTTTCACCCTCCTTTGGTTTTGCTAATAACGGCGGGTTTGACAAATAAGCTTTCAAATTCCTGAGAGCCAGTTGACAATCTTCGTTCCATTCAAAATGATCTTGTTTTTTGAGTGCTGCGAAAAATTTAAAGCACTTCTCCGAAGATTTGGAAATAAACCTCCCCAAAGCCGCAATTCTTCATGTTAATCTTTGAACCTCCTTCTTACTTGTAAGGATATCAGGAATTTCTTCTATTGCTTTGATCTGAGAGGGATTCACTTCAATGCCATGGTTAGAAACAAGAAAACCCAAAAATTTACCGAGGCAACTCCAAATGCACATTTTTCTAGGTTGAGTTTCATATTAAATTTTGCAAAATTCCAAATGTAACAGATAAATGAGAAATATGATCATTAGAATGCTGGGTCTTGACGAGCATATCGTCTATATATACCTCCATAGTTTTTCCTAAATGTTCTTGGAACATTTTGGTGACCAACCTTTGATAGGTTGCTCCAGCATTCTTGAGACCAAAGGGCATTACTTTATAACAGTAAGTCCCCCTGTCTGTGATGAAAGAAGTTTTATCTTCATCACTGGGGTCCATTTTTATTTGGTTGTACCCCGAATATGCATCTAAGAAACTTAAAAGTTCATGCCCTGCAGTTGCATCAATTAATTGATCTATATGAGGTAGAGGGAAGGAATCTTTTGGACAGGCTTTGTTAAGATCGGTATAATCTACACAAACCCGCCACTTACCGTTTTTCTTAGGTACGACGACCGTATTAGCCAACCAATCGGGGTACTTTACCTCACGAATTGACCCAATTTTTAATAGCTTTTGGACCTCCTCTTGAATTACCTGGTTTTTGAAAGCTCCTTGCTTTCTTTTATTTTGTTTTACGGGTATGCAAGATGGGTCTTCATTTAGTTTGTGAGTCATTACATCCGGTGGTATTCCTGTCATATCAGCATGGGACCAAGCAAAACAATCCACGTTAGCTTTTAAGAATTCAATTAACATACCTCGCGTATTTGAGCTTAAGTTGGCTCCCACATAAACCTTTCGTTCAGGCCATTGTTCAAATAGTATCACAGGCTCGAGCTCCTCAATTGTTGTTTTGATGTTTTCATTCTCTTCAGGCTCTTGAATCATATCAGGTCTCAAGTCTATATCTGTCTTTCCTCGTTCCGTTGTGGTTTGGTCTATGTCTTCTTCAACTTTATTTACAGCACTCGTATCTGTTACCATATTAATACTCCTAGCTGTATGTTGTTCCCCTCGAATTTGACAGACTCCCCATGGTGATGGGAATTTCATTACTTGATGTAGAGTTGACGGGACAGCGTCCATATCATGAATCCACGGTCTCCCCATGATTACATTATATGCCATCTCCATATCTACTACCTGAAATTTGGTATCTTTCACAACACCCTCTGCAAAAGTTGTTAGAATTACCTCTCCTTTAGTTACAACACTGGAATTATCGAATCCTGTTAGAGTATGTGCCTTTGGAATCATCTTATCCTCCGCTTGCATTTCGCGTAGTACTCTTAATAGGATGATGTTTGCAGAACTTCCTGGATCAATCAAAACTCTTTTTACATTAGTATCATGTACAAGTAAAGATATTACCAGCGCGTCGTTGTGGGGGGTGATCACTCCTTCTGTGTCTGCATCATTAAAAGTGATAGTTTCATCCTCTAAGGTTTGACGCACTCGTTTCCCGTGCGTGGTTGTGACTTTGGAAACTTTATTTGAAGCTGTGTATGTTACTCCATAAATATCTTCTCCCCCACTTATAACATTCACGGTTCTCTTGGGTGATGGGGGCTTTGGTGGCTCTTGCCTGTTTTTCATGTAGGCTTGCTTTCCTTTCTCGCTAAATAACTCAGTGAGATAACCTTGTTTCAATAGATGGTCCACTTCACTTTGTAAGAATCTACATTCTGAAGTCTTATGCCCGTGATCATTATGAAATTCGCACCAATGATCTGGATTGCGCTTGTTTGGATTTGATCGCATCTCTTTCGGCCACCGTACCTTATCTCCCATGCTCCTTAAAACAGCTACGAGCTCGGAGGTAGTGACATTGAAATTATATCCACCAAATCTCGCCTTCAAACTTCCATCATCATCTCGTGCCCCGCGTATGTTTTGATTATTCGCAAACCTTGATGAGGAGCCTGATTCCCTATTCCTTGATTTTTGATCATATCGTTGATTATCCTGTTTTGTTCGTGAATCTTTTCCTGCAGGACCCATATAAGGATCGTACCTGTTTTTACCTGATCTTTTTTCAGTTTCAGATCTCCTTGAACTGCTTCTTTCTTCATGTTGAAATCGAGGCATGGTATCTTCTTCGATTCGCAACTTCGTATTGTACC
Source organism: Nicotiana attenuata (assembly GCF_001879085.1). Lineage (NCBI taxonomy): Eukaryota > Viridiplantae > Streptophyta > Magnoliopsida > Solanales > Solanaceae > Nicotiana > Nicotiana attenuata. The sequence continues at coordinate 48,417 of NW_017670514.1, read as the reverse complement.
TGTTATACACATCATTCCACGTGGTTGCAGGGAACTCTCGAAGGCTTTCCTTAAGTCTTCTCGTGGCTTCAGAACTTTTAACATTTAGATTGCTCGCAAAAGCTATTGCAGCCCAATTATCTGGTACACGAGGTAAAGTCATTCGTTCACGTTGGAACCTATCAACAAAATCTCTGAGCAACTCTGTATCCCCTTGTTTGATTTTAAAGATGTCCTCCATTCTTTTTTCAACCTTTTGTGCTCCTGAGTGCGCCTTAATGAAAGAATCTGCAAGCTCAGCAAAAGAGTTTATAGAGTTTTCAAGCAAAAGAGAATACCAGGTTAGTGCACCCTTGGTGAGTGTTTCACCAAATTTTTTTGACCAACACGGACTCAATCTCCTGCTTGGTTAAATCATTTCCTTTGACCCCTGTAGTAAATGTTGTCACGTGGATCGGTTGTGCCGTCATATTTTGAAATATCAGGCATTTTGAACTTTTTAGGGATTGAAAGGGGAGCAGCACTTGATTTCCAAGGTTGTTGTGAATATTTATCCGCATCTATTCCTTTGATTATTGGGGGAACTCCAGGGATTTGCTCGATGCGCTCGTTTTGTTCTTTGAGCTGTGTCTGAAAAGTTAGTACCAAATTTTGTAAATGAGAATTATTTTTATTACCTGGATTCATTTCTCGTGGTTCAATGGGGGTTCCTTCGTTTGAATTAACAAGGCCAGAACGAGGATTCTCCAGCGTATTGTTATTAGGCGAAGGTGTGGACGGCGCAGTAGGTAACCGACTAAGTAGCGCCTGAAGAGCTTGGCTAACCCGTGCATCAATTATTCTTTGCAGAGCTTCTTCTGGTCCCTCAAAATGTTCTGATTGCTCTTGCTTATCAGCATGTGATTTAGGAGTGCCTTCACAGATTGACGTGGTGAATTTTGAAGAGAAGGGACCACGTTAAAGTTCTGCAAATCTCCTTGATCTTGATGCATTTGATTTTCACGGTTTCCCAAGGTGTTTTCACTGTTATTATTGTCGTGTGACATGATGATAACAACAGATAGAATGTAACTTAAAAAGAATAGATTATCAGACTCCCGGTAACGGAACCAATTTGTTTAACCAAAAAATATAATTTCGGTTAAAACTAGAATTTGAGATGAAAAATCGGGTTACTGATAATCAAGAGACCAAAAAAGAATAATAGGCTTTCTGAGAATAATAATAAAGCAGCGAACAAGTTTTTATTTCAGTATGATGTCAACCATGATCTTTTCCCAATACAACTTCCTCCTTTTATAGTTGATTCTAGATAAAGAAATGAAACCTAAGCTTTAATGAGACAATTATGGACAATAAATGATATTAAATGAGCCGTTACACAATCATTCCTATTAAATACCAATTTTCTAACGTATCAGGTATTTAATACTGAATTTGGACTCCTTTTTGTCTTCAGATCCATGTTTTCAATGCCTTTTGATCCACTGGCTTTAAATGACTCGAATTGATACGAGACTCGTATCTAAACTGCTTCTCGTGCCTGTTTCACTTCCTCTTCTCGTACCTGTCATCTCCCGTACCTTTTTCTTAATTGTTATACTTTGACTATTTGTCCAGTCCACGTGTCACGCCACGTCATCTTCAATATAAATTCAACTTTTTCCCAATACAGCCGCCTGCTTACCTTTGGTGCTCGACTTCTCCGAGGTCGAAGGCTCTGGTATCGGTGTCACTTCATCCACTGCAAATATTTCCGTTGCAGCGTGTTGCTCTCCGTAGACCATTTTCACACCATCCTCCGTTGGGAACTTCATCATCTGATGAAGAGTTGAAGGTACCGCCCTTATGTTGTGTATCCATGGTCTCCCAAGGAGTGCATTATACCTCATGTCGCCTTCGATGACATGGAATTTTGTATCTTGTATGGTCCCGACCACGTTTACTGGTAGGATTATCTCCCCCCTTGTTGTTTCTCTTGCCATGTTGAAGCCATTTAGGACCCGGGATGTAGGTAGAATCTGATCCTGTAGGCTGAGCTGTTCTACGACCCTCTATCTGATTATGTTTGCTGAGCTACCTGGATCCCCTAGAATACGTTTAACTTGAATTTTATTTAAAAGGATAGAAATTACCAGGGCGTCATTGTGCGGCTGAGATATGCCTTCTACTTCCTCGTCATAGAATGATAAGGCGTCCTTGGGCACATAGCTCCGAGTCCGTTTTTCTCTGGTGATCGACACCTTGGTGTGTTTGAACACAGGTCCTTGTGGGACATCGACACCGCGAACGATCATGTGGATTACATGTTGTGGTTCTTCCTGCTCGTTTTTCCTGCTTGTATCTCTCTCCATGAAGTGATTTTTAGCTCGTTCACTGAGAAATTCTCGAAGGTGGCCCTTGTTGAACAACCGAGCTACCTCCCCCCTTAGCTGCTTGCAGTCTTCGGTTCTATGGCCATGTGTGCCATGATACTTACACATCAAGTTTGGATTCCTTTTAGAGGGATCGGTTCTTTTGATTCTTCTAATAGCAGACATGATCCCTGATGCGTCTACACTGAAATTATACTCCGACAATCGAGGTGCCTCTGCGGGGTCGGTATGTCTATCGAACCCATTCTTACTCATGAGTACCCAAGGGCCTCGATCATTTTTCCGATCATTCCGAGGAGCGTTACGATCTGAGCTGTTGTTTCTCCGATCGACATACGACTGATACCGTTCCTTGTTTGACCTCGATTCCCTGTCTGTATCCCTCGGTGGTTTGGTTGCCGATCTATTAGGATGAACTGAACCCGATGGGCTCCCAACTGGTCGTCCTTGACCCTAATCTTTGATTGATAACGATTATGCACGTTTGACCACGTCACAAATGGATACTCGATCAGATTCTGCTTTAATTGTAAGACGCAATCGAACTCCTTTCATTTAAACCCTGCATAAAAGCTTGCACTGCCCAGTCATCCGAGACCGGTGTTAATTCCATTCGCTCCATCTGAAACCTGGACACGAACTCCCTCAACATCTCGTCGTTCCTCTGTTTTATCTTGAAGACGTCTGATTTCCTCATCGCCCCCTTTATGGCCCTGGTGTGTGCTTTCACGAAGGCGTCTGCTAATATAGCAAACGAATCAATAGAGTTAGGAGGGAAGTTGTGATACCAAATCATGGCTCATTTCGACAAAGTTTCCCCAAATATTTTCAACAACACAAACTTGATCTCATCATCATTCAGGTCGTTTCCTTTAATCCCGCAAGTATATGAGGTAATATGCTCATTAGGGTCGGTTGTCTCGTTATATTTGGGTATATCGGGCATGCGAAAATCTTTAGGAATGGGCATCGGGGCCGCGCTCTGAGGGAATGATTTTTGTATGAACTTTTTGGCATCTAAACCTTTCAGGACCGGAGGTGCCCCCGGTATTTGGTCAACACGGGAGTTATAAGTTTCCACCTTTTTGTCATTATCTTCAGTTTTCTTTTCCCCGAACTCAATCCTCTTGGTGAGCTTTTTAAGCATTCTCATAATGGTGGGGTCAGTCCACGAGCCATTTTCATTCTACCTCTTAGGTGTCGGTTCAGCACATCGAGTGTTTTCTGGTTCGGCTATACTCGGAGTTTTATTCTAACTCTGAAGTTGAGTGATGACAATCTGCTGAGCTTGCAGTATCTTGAATATCACTTGGAGGCTGACTCTCCCATCTCCTATACCTTGTGTTCCTTGGCCTCCAGATCAGGCTTCCCTGCGTACACTTTCTCCGGGGTCTGCGCCTAAATCTGCATTCAAAGCAATGTGCGAACTAACATCAATTGGTTCCACATTTGGCACTTCCCCAGGGTTTATCGGTGGTACACCAACCCCTACATTGTTGTTTTCTCCATAAAATCCAAGACCATCATTGTCACGCACAGGTCCGTTTTGCGAGTTTGACATGTTTAATCGTGAGAATAAAAAATTCTTGACAAGAAAAAGTGTAAAAATAACGTGTGTTATGTGAATTCGTACTGAAATAATCACTATTATCTCTAGCCCCATGGTGGTCGCCAAACTGTTTACCTCGAAAATACGAGTACAATTAAATTTGATTTGTAGTTTTAATGATATATGATTCAGTTCAATACCAATTAATAATCAATAAGTATAAAGTATAAATGAAAGAAATGAGTGAAATCAAACCAGTGTTTACTAAGTAGTACCCACCACGAGCTCAGTGACCTCCAGATGAATCAAGAACAATAAAGTAAGAACAATAAAGCTAAAGGATAATTCTGATGAACAATGAGCGAAAAGTAGAGAGTATATTCTTTGCAAATGATTAGATGATGTTTACAAATGATTGGGGTCCCCTTTATATAATAGAGGAGCCCTAAATAAGGTACATTTCCATTTACAGTAAGGAATCTTATTGGGACAGTTGTCTAACCGCCTAGTACGGAATCGTACAATTCTATTCCGGGATTTGCGCCATGATTTTAGGGACGTGGCAGGAATCTCGCTCATTCTGTTACAAATCCATAACGGCATTATTTCGTGGTCGAGCATATTCGACTTCGGTATCCATCGTACTTCAATCTTCGGGCATTGCACTCTTTCTTCGAGCTCGAGTCTGGTCCATTAAGCTCGAACTCGACCTTACCTGAACTCGGGCCTAAGGCGACCCCTCAAGCCTGGGAGATCGGGCATACCTGATCTCGACCGTATATAGTAACAAAAGAAAGAAAAGTGACATTTGAGTGATGAACACAAACTTGAATAACTTTTACGTAACAAAAGAAAGAAAAGTAGATTTTGGGTAACAAACCTAAAGTTGAATGACCATCTATGAAATTTACTCGTATATTTATGAGACCTTATGCCTTATTGTCTTCCTCTGTATATTCTCTATAATAAATCCATATTTTGGTTTCATGAAGACTCCTTAGGCATGTTTATCCCTTCCTTTCCAAATTTGGAGGAGAAATGTCGCAAAAGAATTGGTGGATAAACAAATATCAAAGAAATCGTTAACCTTATGCCTTATTATCCCTTGCGTGTGCTTATAATACCAAAAGTAATTTTTCTTTTTTCTTTTTAATTCTCATTATTGTCGATTAGCTTAGTGCGTCCCAAAAGAATACGTACCTACTGCGTACGCCATACCCCCACCGCTTCCCCCTTGTTTAACTTTCCTATAGTAGAAAGGAATGAGCTCTTTGTTAGTCATGTGCCAGGCCCAGCTCCTCACATCCAAGAGCTCTAATTTGGGTCTTCGATCATCATCTCCATCTCCATTGAATTCATCATTATTTTGCAAGATTTCAAACTCATTGAACCTGGAAAAGCATAATATCGATGATAATCGTCGTATCCAACAAATTATCCCTAAACATGTTGCTTTGATAATGGATGGAAACAGGAGATGGGCTAAGGCTCGAGGTTTACCTGTTCAAGAGGGCCACAAATTTCTTACTCCTAATCTCAAAAATATTTGTAACATTTCTTCCAAACTGGGAATACAAGTTATCCCTACTTTTGCTTTCTCTACTGATAACTGGACCCGTTCCAAGGTACTCATCATGCGTTGCAAAAACATGTCATAACCTCATTCCTATTTTAATTTGTTGGCTTACTTTTGAACTTTGAAATGCACTTTTTTCATGTTTGCGAAACTAATTGTTTGTTGGATTATATGTTTTCTGTTATGATGACGGCAAGCATGTTCTGACCAAATATATGAATTTTCTTTCTGATTCGATTAAGTTGCCACGATATTAGTGGCAACGAGAGCCTCACACATTCGATCGTGTACAAACCAATGCAGCAGATGAAGTAACACAAATATCGTTGTTTGCAATTTAGGGTGTGTTGGGTAGGAAGGAAAACATTTTCAGGAAAATGTTTTCTAATTTTTCTATGTTCGGTTGACTTAAATGTTTTGGAAAATATTTTTCCTATGAACTCATTTTCCTCCAATTAGAGGAAAATTTTCCCTATCAAGAGAAGGGAAAATATTTTCCAAAACTCTTTCTCAACCTCACCCACCCTATTTCCCATCCCACCCTCGCCCACCCCTCACCACTCTTTCCCACCCCCACCCTAAATAAAAACTATCATTAATAATATGTACTTTCTTTTCATGTAACAATTTTTTTTTCTTTTCATGATGTAAAAAGTATTTTCTTTTCATTATGTAGAAAAAAGTATTTTCTTTCATTTCAACAAAAAAGGTATTTTCTTTTCATGGTGTTAGAAAAATTATTTTTTTTTTATTTCAAAAAAATGAATATTTCTTTTCATGATATAAGAGAGTATTTTCTTTTATTTCAATAAAATGAGTACTTTATTTTCATGTTGTAGAAATAGTACTTTCTTTTTCAACCAAAAAGAGTATTTTGTTTTAATTATGGAGAAAATTTCAACTTTAATTTTGCATAAAAAAGTAAAGCAGCACATTAGTTCCTTTGAATTTTTGTGAATTTTAAAAGAATAATTTAATTATCGAAGAAAATAGAGTCAATTGAAAACGTTGGGTATGTGGAGGGGGTGGTGGGTTAAAGGAAAACATGTGGACTTGGGGGAAGGGGGGGGGGGTGGGGAAGTAGCATAAAAAAATTGTATACAGTAAAAATTGGGGCTACCCGATTTCGTGGACTCAAGGGTTACTTTAGGAGAGAAATCGAAATAGACCATGAGTGAGCCCGATGGGAGGCTTCGAAGATCGAAGTACTCGATTGGCACCGAGGACAAGTATGATCGACCTCGAGATGATATCATTATGATCCCATAACAGAAAGACCAAGATTTTCGCAATGACCCTGGGATCATGACATAAAATCCGGAACGAATCCGTACTAGGCGGTTAGACAGCTGTCCTAATAAGATTCCTTACTGTAAATAAAAATGTACCTTATTTAGGGTTCCCCCATTATATAAAGGGGACTCCAATCATTTGTAATGATCATCTAATCATTGGCGCAGAATATACTATCCTACTTTTCTCGCTTATTGTTCATCGAGCTGTCTTTTGCTTTGTTGTTCTTACTTTGTTGTTCTTGGTTCATCTCGAGGTCACTAAGCTCGAGGTCAAAACTGCTTAAGTAACACTGGTTTGATTCATTCATTCCTTTCATGTATACTTTATATTTCTTGATTATTAATTGGTATTGAACTAAATCACGTATCTTTAAAATCACAAATCAAATTTAATTGTTACTCGTATTTTCGAGGTAAACAGTTTGGCGCCCACCGTGGGGCTGAAGATAATAGTGATTATTTCAGTACTGATTCTGATAACACACGTTATTTTCACACTTATTCTTGTCAAGAATTTTTGTTCTCAGGATTAAACATGTCAAATTCACAAAACGCACCTGTTCACGACAACGAAGGCCTTGGATTTCGTGGGGAAAACAACAATGTAGGGATCAGTGTATAACCGATAAACCCTGGGGAAGTGCCAAATATGGAACCGGTTGATGTTAGTTCACACATTGCTTTGAATGCAGACTTAGGCGCAGACCGTGGAGGAAGTGCACGCAGGGAAGCCCGATATGGGGGCCAAGGAACACAAGGTATAGGAGATGGGGGAGTCAGCCTCCATGTGATATTCGAGATGCTGTGAACTCAACAGATTGCTATCGCTCAACTTCAAAGACAGAATAAAACTCCGAGTATAGCCGAACCAGAAAACACTTGACGTACTGAACCGGCGCCAGAGAGGTCGAACAAAAATGGCTCAGGGACTGACCCCACAATTATGAGGATGCTCGAAGAGATCACCAAGAGGATCGAGTCCGTGGAAAAAAGGATTAAGGATAATGACAAAAAAGTGGAGACTTATAACTCCCGTGTCGATCAAATACCGGGAGCTCCCCCGATCTGGAAGGGATTGGATGCATGGAAATTCATTCAAAGGTCGTTCCCTCCGTGTGCGGCTCCGAAGACCATCCCAAAGAAGTTCTGTATGACCGATATACCTAAATACAACGGAACCTCTGACCCAAATGAACACGTTACTTCTTACACATGCGCCATAAAGGGAAACGACTTGGAAGATGACGTAATCGAGTCTGTAATGCTGAAAAAGTTCGGGGAGACTCTATTGAAGGGTGCCTTAATATGGTATCATAACTTACCCCCTAATTCTATTGATTTGTTTGCTATGCTTGCAGATTCTTTTGTAAAGGCACACGCCGGAGCCATTAAAATCGCAATAAGAAAGTCGGACCTTTTCAAGATAAGGCTGAAAAATAACGAGATACTCAGGGAATTCATATCTCATTCCAAGCGGAGAGAATGGATTTGCCTCCGGTCACCAATGACTGGGTTGTTCAAGCTTTCACTCAAGGTCTCAACACTCGGAGGTCCATAGCATCACAGTAGTTGAAGCAAAGTCTAATCGAGTACCCGGCTGTCACTTGGGCCGACATACATAATCGGTATCAGTCGAAGATTAGGGTCGAAGACGATCAACATAGGACTCCTTCGGGGTCCTATCCTAGCAGGATCATAGATAGGATTAAAAGGGATATCGATTGAGAGCCGAGGTCGAATAGAGATCGAATCAACAGTACAACAGAGACTATGGAGGCAGCGGTTCTGGGCAAAGCTTCACACGAAATGAGAGGAGAAATGATCGAGGTCAAAATTCACGGGGGCTTGATGCCGAGGAAGATCACGTTAAGTATCCAAAGTTCAAATAAAGGTAAGACCCCAGTCCAATCTTTATACTTGCAGGCTATCAATAAGGATCAACACGAAGCTCTGGATCTTGAAGCACGTGTTGAACTCTTTTTCCCTTAGACCGGTTTTTGTCCCAAATAGGTTTTCCCAACGAGATTTTTAACAAGGCAACCATTGTTCGTGCTAACTAAAAGCAATTCAACAGTATCCGAGGTTCCCTACAGTAATCCTCGAATACTGGATGGAATTACCTTTGAATGTCTACTCTCTGACAAGGAAATCATTTCGTGACAGCGAGCCTCGATAGGAAAGTGTTGTAAGGACTAAACGGTCAGATGAACCGTGCCCGTATAGGTTACTTGAGCCCTAGACATCAAGAATGCGCGCATGTATAATTATCTATCAAGAGAAGTACTTTTCCTTGTCGATATCCCATTCCTTTATAAAATTCTCATATTTTATACTCTTGATCTATTATGTAGACAGGCTTAAGGGCCGGCTGCGGTGGAAATTCGAACAACAAACCCATGCTTGAGGGATGATGTCCCAAAAGCGAACGGAATCATACTGCTAACATTTCGAGACCATAAGACCTCAAAGGAAGTCCTCGATTTTGCGGGCCACGGCCACCCCACTCGGGGACTAACACTTCGGGCAAGCTCGAAATGAAACGGAAGATCAGCCCAAAGGGCAAGTTCCGAACTAAAGAGGCTACGACCAAACTAACACGGATCGGAGACATTCGAAATTCGTGACAAATGCAAAAGCCCAAGGGCTACCTTAGCCCGAGTTCGAGCAAACTCTCACTCGGGGACTATCTATGAAGCCTAAGGGCTAACTTTACTTCGAGTCCGAACAAATCCTCACTCGATCATAAAAGCCCAAGGGCTATCTTAACCCAAGTGCAAGCATGTCTCGAACACTCGAGGACTATTTACTCGAGCTATCTGAGTTCGAAATAATAAGACTTCAAAGAGGCACCCCCGATATAACAGGCCAAGGCCATCACACTCGGGGACTAACATTTCGAACAAGTTCGAAATGTTATCGGCAAACAAGTCCAAGAGACATACCCGAAGGCTACGGCCATACTAAAGACTACGGTCATATAAAATGCTACGACCAAAATAATGCGGCTGGGAGACATCCGACTTCCGCCATAAAATAAAGGCCTTCAAACACTTTGAAAAACCGATTAAATCAGGCTACCCTCGGCAAAAGTAAATGATAAAGGGCTTCGATAAAATCAGCCCTCGAATAATTTAAAGGCTTCGATAACATCAGCCTTCAAAAAAGGCTCAAGAGTTATTCGATTGTCGTTACACAAATGAATTACTGTCGCGCCCCCTTTTTTCCCTCCCCTTTTTACGGAGGAAGAAAGGTCCGGGTTTCGACATTTATGGGGGTAATAACTCATTTCCTTTTGGGAATTGGGTATTTTGAAGAGTCCCCACCTAACAGATTATGGTGCGTTAGGGAACCTAGAGCGATTAACTCTTGGATTGGTTAGCATTACTAGAGATTTAGGGTAAGGGCTCGAAATAACCTTGAGGGGAAGGTGTTAGGCACCCCTCTCGGTCCACAACTGTGGGTCCCGGCCGAACTTATACATATGAATTAGTCCTTTAACAAATAAGTAGTTGAAACAAATAATTGCAAATAAAGCATGTTGGACATTGTATGACTCAGATAATAAGATAAATGATTTGAACAAGTTGTGTACGCATAAAAAAAGAGTAAAGTTTTAAGCGAAAGGAATTTGGGAAGGGAGGGGTCCTAGGTTGGTTAGCCTACAGGATCACCCCACGCAATGCCCGGTAAACACTTCTCAATGAGGGGCTACACGTGACATTAGCGCGTAGTCATCATATCCCATTCTACCCAAGTCCCTCCCCTTGGTCATAGCCTAAAGCGTTCTAGTAACCTTGACAACGCCTACGCGTGCACTACCCGTACCTTCCTCGTGGCCCTGGAGGTATTTTAGGACCTCTAAATCTGGGTAGTTCTAGACAACCCCTAAGGTGTTAAAAAGAAGAAAATTCTAGGCGACAAGAGAGAACACGTATGACTTAACAGATAAATGCAGAAAGAAGCAGTCAAGAGGCCCAAGTTACCTCCACAAATAATGCACATAAACAGCACGTCTCAAACACAAACAAGAGTAGTTTTTGTTAGAGAAAAGACCTAAACAGGATATCTAAGTGGATGTTAATGCCCAGAGATATGCAACCTTATTTTTTATAAACTTGACAGTATGGTCCTAATCAATTTGCCTACTGATTTTAAACCTGATAAGTCTGGATAGCTTAAAATAGCAAAAATACAGTTCCAGATTTGTAGAATTTAAAATCGCCCTATAGGCTTGCCTAAACGCAGAACAGTAATGTCCTAAGAGCATGATAACTACGTTGATACAGTAGAACATTGAGCAGTTTTTAAAATAGACTCTTGAGTTCCTATAGGCATGCTTTCTAGCAGTAGTGAATGAAGGCAGTGTTTAAAAGACTCATTAAAGAAAGCGGACATTTGATTAAACCAGTTCAAAAAGGAACTAACATGGATTAACTGATTTGTGTAACTAAATTGATTTTAATTCTATAGGCAGAATTTCTTATTATTCTCTATAAGCATGATATCTAGTTGTTAAGAGCTGATATTAGAAACTTATAGGCATGATTTCTAGTGGAAAACAAATGTGAATACCCGTTGTAACAGAAATTGAACTTCATCGCATTCTAAGGCATGATATCTAATTACAAAGTCATTTAGGTCGTATAGGCATCATTTCTATTATTGGAACCGTTTAAACCCTATAGGCATGGTTACTAGTATGGTAAAGCAAACATAGCAAGTGTATTAACAAGATCCTATAGGCATGGTTTCTACCCGTATTACCCCCACAAATATATAACTACCCACCATTTTCACTAATCACCCCAATATTCGTTTACAAATAATTATTACAGACCAGCTGAATAAATTACATAAATAGATAAAAGAAAAGAAGAAGCTACACTATAGGGAGCCTGAAGCAGGCCCAAATGATTTCCCAAGCCTCCAATAGCCTCAAATTCCAAATTTCATAGACAATATCATTGTCTAGGTGCTTCAGAGTTCCCTAAGGATCTCAAGGATCCCGGGCAGTGCTCACACCTAGACTTTATAACCAAAATTGAGTAAGTGCAGTGTGGAAAGGCCAGCTCCAATGCATTAGAGTTCGGAGGGATCTCATAGGGATCCCAAGGCAGTCACTAACTGGAGGGGCAGAACTTAATGACCTAAGAGTAGAGTGGGAGTGCTTGGCATGGTTTTGGTAGAAAGCAGTATTTGAAAAGACTCAGTGGTTTTATAAATGAGAGGATTGTTCAGTAAAACAATTTAACCAGAGTTGTGTAACAACAGACCACATATAAAGCCAAACAGGTTCAGCAACACTTAGATAATAAACCTTCATACAGGGGTAATTGGGGCTGGGAACACACAATACAAGTAAACAGCATTCTTTGCAATTAAGGGGGTAGTTAACAATGGGTTCAGGGGTGCTAATTAGGATATAGTGATAGAATCAGATATGCTTTAGGGGGTTATGGAATTAGGGATAACTAATGATATAACGCAATAGGAAATCCAAAACCAATCATAGAATCAAACAACTTAGAGTAACAAAATCACTTTTCAAAGAAAGATTCAGACTGGATAGCAAGTGAACCAATAATCAAAACAAGGTAGAGTCAAGTTTAAACAAACTACTAGTTCATAGGACCTGCTGATTTTAGAAGTCATAAGACATAACTAGGTGAAGTAATAGGTCCATTATATGTTGAGCAGCAATACAAAAGATAGAAACATATTAAGAATATGATGAACTAAAGCAGTATGAAACACATTGGTTTGAGAACTTGAATTTAAAATCAGAACATACCAGTAAAGAGAGTAAACGAAAAGTAAAGAACAGGAGAGTGCAATAATTAGCCCTGGCTTGCAGCCGGCTAATTTAGTAACAATAGTAAGTAATAAAGAAAGCAGAAGAGCTTTTGAGAGTGAGAGAGATGTGAGCTAATGTCTTTGTGTGTGTCCGTGTGTTAAGACTGTAGAAAAGAGCCATTTATATAGTACTTTGAAAGCTAGGTAAAATAAGGTAAGAATCAAAATTGTTCAATAATTATAGAACTCGGAATAAAATCAGTTCGAGTCATCCCATAATTAAGGGAATTAGTTCAAACGGTAAAGAGCAGGTGACAAGTAAGGAAAGAAATCATTCATAGCTGGAATATAACAAATAAGGAAAGATTTCAAACAGAGCAAGTATAGAACAGGTAATTAGGGCTAGGTTCAGAAAACTCTAATTAAGGAAATAATCAGTAAGAATCAAGTACAATGCTGACTAGGTAAAAGAAAATCAATTAAGGCAAGCCAATCAATTAAATTGAGTAGAAAGGTAAGAATCGAAGGTTTAAGGGAATGTGTTCAAATCAACCCAAGAATACGGAACTCAGAATATTACACAGCTCAATCAAAGAGGAAGTCATGAAAAAGAGTCACTATGTTTAACGTATAAATAGAGTAAGACATGGATAGTAAAGAATCGACACACTACTCTAGCAAACATGAAAGTTAAACAATACTGATTCGGTGAGAAAAGATGCAAGTCTTGATGTGAACAGTCAAGATGAACACAAGCACATAGGATCAGTGTAAGTTTAGGGTATGAAACTCAGTAGAAGCATATCAAGGCAAGACAATCACGAGAAATCACAGAAACTCAAACGAGAATTGGTCAGTCACAGAAACCAAACAAAGAACCCTAAAAAAAATTAGGGCTTTCAGCATAGGCGAGTTAAAGTTGTAGTAAACTCATAGAATCAGTCAAAATATGTGAGCAATAGAAGTTTAAACACAAAGAATCAGTTAAACAAGGTTTTAAAAGAAGTTCTGAAAACCCTAGTTTTAGAAGGACATGAAAAACACTTGAAATCACATGATTCTTGTAAAGAACCTCAAGGATAGTGTAAAACATTCAAGAAACAAACTCAAATCGTCCTAGATCTGTACAGATCTAGGAGGTATAGAAAAGAAATTAGGGTTTGGAAAGAAACCCATACAGAGATGAAGGAACCTGTCCAGAAACCCAAAGATCGTAGCGAATATAGAATGATTTCGCTTGAAATCACACTGGAATAGCCAGGAATAGGCAAGAGATGAACCCTAGATTCAAGTCGGCATGGCCCTGGTCCCTTGAGGACCTTAGAGAAGGCAAGAGTGGCATGAGAGAAGCCATTGGAGGCTTAAGAGACGATGAGAGGCCACCGGAGATGGCCGGAGATGGGGAGGTCGGCGTTTGAAGATAAGGGTTAGGTTGAGAATGTTTTGAGAGCAGAGAGGATTTTAGGGCGACGGGTGTATAGAAGAGATTAGGGTTAGGGGTCGTATGGAATTAAAAAGGAAAGAAAAAATACGGGTTTAGATCAACGGCCATGATCTGATGGGTTTTGGGTCGGATAAGTGTATAAGGGCCTGGGTCGGGTAATTTGATCAGAAATTGGGCTGGGGTATTGGGTTGAATTTAGCCTGAAATTGAAAATAAATTTGGCTAAGTTTTAAATAGACAATTTAACCCTATATAATTTATAATAAATAATAAATGATTTCTAAATAATAATTTCATGTACTAAAATGATTTTAAATAGCTATTTAACATTTTAAAAATATAGAAGATCATTTTATGCATTAATAACGTAATTGTACATTAATAGGGATAATATTGCAATTATATGCAAATTGGCTTTAAAAATATAAATGCAATTATAAAAAATGCACAAAAATATTTAAGCAATATTTTCGCATAAATATAGGATTTAAATGGCTAAATTACCACTGTATACGGCAAAATCGGAGGGTCCAATTTCCCGTCATTAAGGCATTTCGGAGGGTCACCTCGAAGCCTCGAGGCTGCAAAGATGCGATCGAGTCTCCTTCCTCGGAGCTCTTCGACACCCAGCCTGAAGGGAACATCGACTGAGGATAGAGTAAAAAATGGGGAGTTCCCAAGACACACGGCTAAGTCTGACAAAGCCTAGCCGGCCTACTCTGAACCCGAATCAGGGTGTCACATCTACATGTCCCGTCTCCATATCTTTACAATTAATGTATGTCGTACCATATAAGGTTTCCCCTTTTATATAAAGGGGATTCTTACCATTTTGTAAAGGACGGTTGTTGGTCCAACTATTCTACACGAAATATATGATAACTCTCTCTCTATTTTCTCTCTAACATACTCTCTCGATATTGTTGCTCTTATTTACTATCTTCATACTTGTTCTTCATTTATTGCTTATCATTGGTCATAAAGAGCCTCCTTTAATTATATCACGACTGTTAGCCTTTCCTCGAATGCCCCTAATAGCTCGAGCCCAAGCCCGGTAATCGACCTCGAGGCCCCAAACCGACTAGCTCGAGGCCCTGAAAAGCTAACTCATCGGTTTGATTATAACTCTATTTTTGCTCGCATTTCGTCCTTAATCTTCATACACATAGCATCAACTGCTTAACAACTAGCATAAAAATAGATCACGTATTTTTAGAGTCCCATCAACCAATTTAATTATTATTACCATTTTCACGGTAAACAGTTTAGCGCCCACCGTGGGGATAAAAATAAAAGTGATTATTTTCTTGCTGGTTTTGTTACACAACGCAAGTTATCTTTCACACTTTTTCTTGTCCAGGATCTTCGATTTCAGGTCAATATGTCTGGCTCAGTAAACAGAGTTGAGAACAACGACCTCGAAAATCACGGAGAAAATGGTGTGGCTGTTCCAATTGTTGGTACGCCACCACAGAACCCCGAGAATGCACCTGGACCGATTCCAGCGGACGCGGGCTCGCGCGACGTACAGCAGATCGACGAAACCTCATGGACCGACAGGAGCATACAACAAGGCGACCAACAGAAAGCCCAAAAAACCCCAGCTCGGGAAGAACGGGAAGTTAGCCTTCATGTTATTTTTTAAATGTTGCAGGCACAACAGCTGGCTATCGCTCAGCTGCAAAGCCACCCAAAAACTCCCAGCACCGTAGCACCGGGAACAACTCCCCCGGCCGAACAGGTACCGGAGAGATCGAGCAATAATGGTTTGATAGCCGACCCTGCTATCGTAAAAATGCTCGAGGATATTACAAGAAGGATCGAGTCGGGCGACAAAATGATAGCAGCCAACGACAAGAAGGTCGAAACTTACAACTCTAGTGTCGACAAAATCCCGGGCGCGCCCCCGGTTCTGAATGACGCAGACTCGAGGAAGTTCGTGCAGCGGCCGTTCCCGGAGGAAGCGGCTTCGAAACCCATTCCAAAGAAGTTCAGAATGCTGGAACTCCCAAAATACAATGGGACCTCAGACCCCAATGAGCATGTTGCCGCCTACACGTGCGCAGTAAAGGGCAACGACATAAAAGACGACGAGATAGAGTTCGTCTTGCTGAAGAAGTTCGGGGAAACGCTCTCGAAAGGGGCCATGATATGGTACCATAACTTAGATCCCAACTTTATAGACTCATTTGTCATGCTGGCAGACTCTCTCGATATTGTTGCTCTTATTTACTATCTTCATACTTGTTCTTCATTTATTGCTTATCATTGGCCATAAAGAGCCTCCTTTAATTATATCACGACTGTTAGACCTTCCCCGACTGCCCCTAATAGCTCGAGCCCTAGCCCGTTAATCGACCTCGAGGCCTCAAACCGACTAGCTCGAGGCCCTGAACAGCTAACTCATCGATTCGATAATAACTCTATTCTAGCTCGCATTTCGTCCTTAATCTTCATACACATAGCATCAACTGCTTAACAACTAGCATAAAAATAGATTACGTATTTTTAGAGTCCCATCAACAAATTTAATTATTATTACCATTTTCAAGGTAAACAGTTTAGCGCCCACCGTGGGGCTACAAATAATAGTGATTATTTTCTTGCTGGTTTTGTTACACAACGCAAGTTATCTTTCACACTTTTTCTTGTCCGGGATCTTCGATTTCAGGTCAATATGTCTGGCTCAGTAAACAGAGTTGAGAACGATGACCTCAAAAATTATGGAGAAAATGGTGTGACTGTTCCAATTGTTGGTACGCCACCACAGAACCCCGAGAACGCACCTGTACCGATTCCAGCGGACGCGGGCTCGCGCGACGCACAGCAGATCGACGAAACCTCACGCACCGACAGGAGCATACAACAAGGCGACCAACAGGAAGCCCAAAAAACCCCAGCTCGGGAAGAACGGGAAGTTAGCCTTCATGTTATTTTTGAAATGTTGCAGGCACGACAGCTGGCTATCGCTCAGCTACAAAGCCACCCAAAAACTCCCAGCACCGTAGCACCGGGAACAACTCCCCCAGCCGAACAGGTACCCGAGAGATCGAGCAATAATGGTTCGATAGCCGACCCTGCTATCGTAAAAATGCTCGAGGATCTTACCAGAAGGATCGAGTCGGGCGAGAAAATGATAGCAGCCAATGACAAGAAGGTCGAAACTTACAACTCCAGTTTCGACCAAATCCCGGGCGCGCCCCCGGTCCTGAATGGCGCAGCAGCGGCCGTTCCCGGAGAAAGCGGCTCCGAAACCCATTCCAAAGAAGTTCAGAATGCTGGAACTCCCAAAAATACAATTGGACCTCAGACC
This sequence comes from Nicotiana attenuata, assembly GCF_001879085.1. Lineage (NCBI taxonomy): Eukaryota > Viridiplantae > Streptophyta > Magnoliopsida > Solanales > Solanaceae > Nicotiana > Nicotiana attenuata. Next base: position 31,093 of record NW_017670514.1, on the reverse strand, counting down.
CCAACGAGCATGTTGCCGCCTACACGTGCGCAAAAAAGGGCAACGACATAAAAGACGGCGAGATCGAGTCCGTCTTGCTGAAGAAGTTCGGGGAAACGCTCTCGAAAGGGGCCATATGTGTATAACTTAGCTCCCAACTCCATAGACTCATTTGCCATGCTGGCAGACTCCTTCATAAAGGCACACGCCGGTGCCATCAAAGTAGCAACGAGGAAGTCTGACGTATTCAAGATCAGGCAGAGGGAGAATGAAATGCTCGAGAGTTCGTATCTCGCTTCCAAATGGAATGAATGGAACTACCCCCGGTCTCCGACGATTGGGCGGTACAGGCCTTCACTCAAGGCCTGAATGAGTGGAGCTCAGTGGCCTCAAGGCAGCTAAAAGAGAATCTGATCGAGTATCCTACCGTAACCTGGTCGGACATCCACAACTGATACCAGTCAAAGATCAGGGTTGAGGATAATCAATTAGCAGCCCCTTCGGGGTTAGTATACCCGAGCAGGCTCTCAGCAAAGGAATCGAAGCCAAATAAAGAAAGGTATCAGCAATACACTGAAGACAGGAGAAACGCCCTAAGACGCAACCCGCCTCGCAACGACCGATTGATCAACCGAGGGCATAATCCTATGGGACTCATTAACAAACCGAATTCAATGGAAACACGGGGCCAACAGGGGCTCCACGCCTATCAGAATACAACTTCAACGTTGATGTTTTAGACATCGTGTTTGCAATCGGCAAAATCAAGGGTATCAGATGGACCAGCCCGATACAGTCGGATCCTTCCCAAAGGAATCATAACTTGGTATGCGAATTTCACAACACGCATGGCCACAGAACCGAGGATTGTCACCAGCTCCGAGAGGAAGCAGCGAGGCTACTCAATAAAGGTCATCTCAGAGAATTCTTGAGCGACCGAGCCAAAAATCAATTCCGAGAAAGAGAGGTGGTCAAGAAGAACGAAGCAAACGAGTCGCGACATGTTATCCACATGATATTAGGGGGCGTCAATGCTCCCCAGGAACCCATGATGAGAAGGACAAAAATATCAATCACCAGAGAAAAGCGAACCCGGGGATACGTACCCGATGCCGCCCTCACATTCAGCAAGGAGGACTCCGAGACCTTGTCCCAAGCCCATAACGACGCACTGGTAATCTCTTTCCTCGTAAATACATTTCAAATAAAACGTGTACTCGTGGATCCAGGCAGCTCGGCCAACATTGTCAGGTCGAAGGTAATAGAGCAGCTCGGACTGCTAGACCAAATCTTGCTCGCCACTCGAGTCCTCAATGGATTGAACATGGCAAGTGAAACAACGAAAGAAGAGATCGCTCTCCCGGTCAGCGTGGCCGGCACGACCCAAAATGTCGAATTCCATGTCATCGAAGGAGACATGAGGTACAACGCCTTGTTCGCACGGCCGTGGATACACTGCGTGAGCGCAGTACCATCAACCCTCCACCAAATGATGAAATTCCCAACAAAAGACGGGATTAAAACTGTCCATGGGGAACAGCATGCGGCAAGGGAAATGTTCGCGGTGCACGACCTGGCACCAACGCCAATATCTCCACTCTCGAAAGAGCCAAAGGGTAATCGAACTACGTCTTCGGCTAAGCCCGATTAAACATAGGGGAGGACCGTCCCGTGCCCTCATTACAAACAACAGGGACATACCAGACCTCGGAACATCTCCAGCGCATCCCACGATAAGGTATAACCACCTCCGTTTTCATTTTATACTTTATACTAACCCTTATGCAGGCACCCGATCAAAGCAGTCAAAAGCGCTAACCCAGCCCGAAGACCTTAATGTTTTAAAAGCATCCGTTGCACTCTTTTTCTTCGATCGAGCTTTTGTCCCGAAGAGGGTTTTACCGGCAAGGTTTTCAACGAGGCAGCATGGAAATCAGGAAATATCTCCAAAACAGAAAGAAAACATCCCGAATACTCGGAGACTGGCGTCAAAAACTCATTAAATGCATGACCTCAGGGTCGGAATCTCCGAGATCGTAAACCCTCAATAAGGCAATTCCGAGCTCACGAGTAACGTCTCCCGAGCCAAAACAAACTCGATGACTCGGAGACTGTCGCCAATCGCCATTCTTAAAAAACCCGAGGCCATAAGACCCCGAGCGGGCAAACTCGGGCTCGTAAGACCTACATAAGGCGACATCAACAAACTGTAAGACCTCAAGCAAGGCATAAATCATACTTGTACCAAGTATCAATAAAACTGTAAGACCTCAAGCAAGGCATGAATCATACTTGCACCAAGTATCAACAAACTGTAAGACCTCAAGCAAGGCATGAATCATACTTGTAGCAAGTATCAATAAAACTGTAAGACCTCAAGCAAGTCATGAATCATACTTGTACCAAGTATCAACAAACTGTAAGACCTCAAGCAAGGCATGAATCATACTTGTACCAAGTATCAACAAACTGTAAGACCTCAAGTAAGGCATGAATCATAATTATACCAAGTATCAACAAACTGTAAGACCTCAAAGGCTTGAAAATTTTGTAAGACCTTACTACAGGCATAAACTCGATCCTGAAGTTTAGGCTATATATTGCATTTGTAAGATTCCTGAAAGGGCATACCCTCGATATAGACACCTAAACTACTACACTCGGGACCAACAATGGCTCCGGCCAAACAGAAATGATTACGGTCATACGGCTGTACAAGCCAAACTAACACGATTCAGGGATGCCCAACCGTCGCTACAAAATCATAGGCCATTACTTCGAATTTACTTTGAAAAGAACCGGTTCAAATCACAAGGCTTCGAGCTACTCGGCCTACGAGCCGAACCTTCCGAGGTGCTCGAACATCGCCGAAAACGACTTGGAATCGAGGTTCTTCCCAAACCGATGATGGGTCAGGCAAAATTATTTCTAAAGTCCTTAACGAGAGGAAAATAAAGCCTATATTAAAAGGTCGCTTCGACCCTAAGCGTAAGAGCCATTGTCGCCAGCTTACATTAAAAGGTCGCTTCGACCCTAAGCGTAAGAGCCATTGTCGCCAGCTTACATAAAAGTTCGCTTCGACCCTAAGCGTAAGAACCATTGTCGCCAGCTTACATAAAAGGCCGCATCGGCCCAAAGCGTAAGAGCCATCGTCGCCAGCTTATCTGAAAACTTAAAGGTCAAATGAGCTCGAGTCGTAAACCGATTCGGAGACAGGACCCAAAATAGTTAACTACATATGCCTTAGGGTAGAGCGTAAGAGCCATTGTCGCCAGCCTAATAAGCCTCGGGGCCATTCACATAAAAGATCGCTTCGATCGAAGGCGTAAGAGCCATTGTCGCCAGCCCATGCACACATAAAAATCTTGAGGGCCATATGAGCTCGAGTCGAAACCCGACTGGGAGACTTTACCCAGAACAGTTGAGCAAAAGCATAAGTGCTCAAACGCCAGCTTGAACTAGAGGTCGCATCGACTGAGTGCGTAAGAGCCCCTGGGCCAACCTAATGAGCCCCAGGGCCATATGACGAATCTAAGGATTCTCACCGACTCTGAGACCAGTTCACCTGGCCAAATGAGGGACAAAAAGGGGTACAGAAGAACTAAAGCCGCAAAGGGTTTTCTTTTATACATACGTGAAAAAATACATTCTCCGTCTACAAACATACTCTAAAGATACTACATACGGAATGCCAAAGTCTACGCCCCACCCCCGAGAGCTACGGCCTACCGGCCTCATCATCACTCTCCTCGATGTCGGACAGGAGTAATCGAGCATCACGCTCGTCCACCCTCGCTCGCGCCAACCCTTCCGAGAGAACAAAACCCCTGGCACCAACCTCCTCAAGAATCTTTCTTCGAGACCTGCAACGAGCATATTCTTTGATTCTCTCTTCACGATCGAGGACCCTTTTCAACTTAGCTTGAGCATCGGTAACGTCCTTCAAGTAAATCACCATCTCCTGATCAGACTTAGTTTGGCTCAATACTGCTCCGATCCGGGCATCAACAATCTCAGCCCTGACTTTCGAAAGCTCGGATTCGAGCTTCGTGATCAATCTGCTTGAACTAAAGCATTATCACGAGCTAAGCGGAGTTGAACCTCGAAGGCAGGAACTTTAGCCAAGGCATCCTTCTCCTCTGAAGCCTAAACCTCCGCCCGAGCTCTTAGTTCATCACAGTCATTCTTGACATGGCTAGCTTCGTCCCGAAGATGTTCCAGGGCCTCCGTCTTATTCTGCAACTGGAATAAACAAGTGTTAGCCTCAGAAGCCAAAAGGCAGAATGCATACTCGCCCGGGACAGAAAGCTACCTGCTCCATCAAATAGCTCTCGTAATTCGAGCTCCGGTACGCCTTATGTCGCCAGTGTGCCAGCTCGACATCCTTTTTCTCACAAAGGAGCCTAAGGGATCTATCCTCATCCAGAGCTTTCCGGAGCCTGACTCTGCGACAGAGCAGCTCAAACCTAAGCCTATCAAAGGCCTGCAAAAGAAAAACTCGATAAGGAACGGAAGATGCGAAATTCGGAAGGCCTATGTCGAAACTCACTGCAAAATGCTACCGGCGGGCTTCCTCGAAGGCCGAGCACACATCTGTTGATCTAGTCTCCTCAGCCCTCGAAGAATCTACCCCGATCGAAGCACGATCGCTCGAAGAGGCCATCTTTCCAGAACCAGAAACTTCGGGCGCGGCAGGCTCGGACAATGTTTCCATCTCGAAGACGCGGCTCCGTTTCGCCTTGCTCTGAGCGCCATCGCCCTACAAGGGCATGTCCCACCTATTATTATCATCCTTTATCCCGGGAACTAGCAACCCCTCCCCCTCTCCGGAGGAGCACGGCCTCGCCTCTAAAGGCTCTCCGACAGCTACGGCAGCAAGATTAATACGTAAAAAAGAAAAATGTCTCTCCAAACAAACAAGGAAAGGAAAAGGTAGCACAAACACACACCGTGGTGTTTTGCTTCCCATCTACCCCGGGACACAGCTCGCCACCTACGCTCATCACAAGTTGAGCGGATCGCCAGCTTCCAGTCCCAACCAGGTAGATCAGGAACGTCGCGCGGCCCCACAAAATCACTGCAGAAAAGGAGGAAACATGGTTATGAAACTAGCTTTCACCGTAAGCAAATTTGAGAAGGCGCGGGATGCTCCACTTACGTATATAGTTCTATTCCTCGGGGAATGACACAAGTTCCACGGGGATAACGTCAGCCGTCCGGACTCGGACGAATCGACTAATCCATTTTCAATCTCCATCTTCCTCATCATCAACAACGAAAGGCGTGGACGAACGGAACCCCAAGGTTAGCAGACCTCGGTGGTGAAAGGGCCGGTATACCCTGACGAGATGGCTGAGCGTGAATTCAAGCCCCGCCTTCTCTGCAAAAAACCTCATCATCAACACTATTCAACAAAACAACGGGTGTATCTGCGCCAAGGTAACCCGATAATTCAAATAGAAGTCGAGCACAACCCTGTCGAGAGGTCCTAGTGTGAAAGGATACGTATACACGTTCAAGAATCCATCAACATGATCCGAGATGCCCTCATCCGGGGAAAGATTCTGTAACACCACTCTCTCCCCCCATCCACAGTCTATCCTCACTAACTCAAGGTTCCCCTCTCCTATCGAAGAAATAATCTTCAAAGAAGACTCTCTTTGATCCTAAGCATCGGGAGCGGGACTCTCCCCTCTTTGCCGAACAGGCCCCGATGTAACTATCACGGCTATGGCAAAACTAGGGGAACTGAAGCAGGAATCTGCACAAATACTTTGGCGCTAGAGGTAATGAGGGGCTCAACGCCGAAACAGGGGGGATAACTATCTGAAATGAGGAGACCCTTAAAAGAACGGAAGCAACCCTATATATATGGGGGGAAACAACAAAGGCCCGCCTACCCAAGTTAGGCCCCGGGAGGCCAACGACGTCATCTCCAGTCCCGAGGTGGTATCCGACCTCGAGGATATCCATCAAAAGAAGTTAGGTTTTAAGAAGCCAATGGGCATCATCTCCAGTTCCGAAGTGGTACCCGACCTTGAGGATCTCCATTAAAAGAAGTTAGGCTTTAAGAAGTCAGCGGCATCATCTCCAGTCCCGAGGTGGTACCCGACCTCGAGGACCTCCATCAAAAGAAGTTAGGCTTTAAGAAGCCAGCGGTACTATAACCTTTCTCAAGATGATACCCGATCTCGAAGGGTCCTCTCAAGAAGTGGAACAAGCACTTCGAGCTCCGCCCATAAAGGCTCGACCCCAGGACATTGCCTGAATCTGGGCAACCCCTCATCTGGGACCTATCTACAACGCCTTAAAAGATTAGCTACATCAAACTCAAAACAAGTTTCCATGTGCCCAAAGCTAACCCTCAATCAGAGACCATTCCCAAATGTTTCAAGGCTCGAGGTATTATTTTCATGTGACCCAAAGTGAAGGTCCCGACGGCCCGAGTCGATCGGACAATTTCAAACCTGGTACGAGGAACAATAGAGGTGCCGTTTCTATCGACCAAAGGCCAGAAAGAGTACTCGCACCCGAGTTGGATATTGACATTAGCCAGCAGAGGCATACATCCAGAATCTCCACAAGTGTTAAAGAAAATGACAAACATCAAAGACGAAAGTCGAGAAAAAATTCTTATATTCATAAACGTTTGGTTACAACAGCCCGCGAGGGGTCCTTACGTATGATTACAAAAGCCCATAAGGGGTTCTTACACAGAAACAAAGAGGCAAAAGGGGATACATAAAGTAAAAGCCTAAAACCTAGTCTACCTTCGAAGGTCCATCTCTGGTAGCAGCATCCCCGAGCGTCGCCTTCTCGAACATGCATCCTCGAAGGTGATACCTTCGACCGCCACCTCCTATAGGTTCCTAGCTCGATCCCTCGGAATAATATCTTTGAGGGAGAAGATGAAGAAGAGGAAAGGGGGAGGACGCAGAAGAGGCAGAAAAAAAAGACATAACCCGCCGAAGCCAAAGGTTGAAGATTCGGCGGGCCCCAGCCTCGACAGCTGGTTGTGCCATTTTATCCCTTGGGAAAAAACCCAAGGAATGAAGTGCCACACCAGGCTAGGGTAGGAGAGTGAGCAGCGGTGTATAGTCCGAACGCTCTCCCGAGCAGCGGTGTAGAGTCCAAACGCCTTTCTAGATCGGAAGAAGCTGGCCACCACTGTCTCATCACCTCGAGCCAATAACGACAGTAGTAGCAGTCGTAACAACAACAACAACAATGACAAAACGGTATGATCCCGCTCGACAAAGCGAAGCTCAGGCAGGAGGCCACCACACAGCTGATGAGAATGCTGCCATACAACCTTAAGGCCGTGAACCCTAAACATGGTGGTTAACAATAAAGGAAGATAGTGAGAAGAAAGGGATGAACGAATGGAGAAGGGCACTTGAATAAAGAGATAATACCTGAACGCCCCCATTTATAGGGGATAATGACACGGACATCGATGCCTTTGAAAGACGGATCGGCAGGCGCAATCAATGCGTTCTTGAAAACTGAATCGACGGTGGTACTGTCACTTTGAAGAGCGGAAATCGACAGTGCATTGAATGGCACCGAAAAGACAAGTCCATGGGATGTTCCGGTTATCGTGAAGGCTCACGTCATAGGTTGCATCACCGGTATGACGTCGTCACGGGGAAACCGAAGAGTTGGGCATCAAAATTGTTTCCTATTTCTTTGTTCTAGGAAATGCGGAGACTATCTGTATACGGCGTCATTAAGGCATTTCGGAGGGTCACCTCGAAGCCTCGAGGCTGCAAAGATGCGCTCGAGTCTCCTTCCTCGGAGCTCGTCGACACCCGGCCTGAAGGGAATATCGACCGAGGATAGAGTAAAAAATGGGGACTTCCCAAGACACACGGCTATGCCTGACAAAGCCTAGCCGGCCTACTCTGAACCTGAATCAGGGTGTCACATCTACATGTCCCGTCTCCATATCTTTACAATTAATGTATGTCGTACCATATAAGGTTTCCCCTTCTATTTAAAGGGGATTCTTACCATTTAAGGATGATTGTTGCTGCAACTATTCTACACGAAATATATGATAACTCTCTCTGTCTTTTCTCTCTAACATACTCTCTCGATATTGTTGCTCTTATTTACTATCTTCAAACTTGTTCTTCATTTATTTCTTATCATTGGCCAAAAAGAGCCTCGTTTAATTATATCACGACTGTTAGCCCTTACCCGACTGCCCCTAATAGCTTGGGATTATTTTATTTAAATTTTCGATTGTAACTCTATTTTAGCTCGCATTTCGTCCTTAATCTTCATACACATAGATGTCACACCTCCTTTTTTACCACCCGAGAGGGGAATTAAGGGAGTTTTTCCAATTAAGGTGACATTATTCGAAATGGGATTATTTTATTTAAATTTTTAGAGTCGCAACTTGGGATAGTTTATTTGGTGTCCCAAGTCACCGGTTTATTTTAAATCCCAAATCGAGGAAATTTGGACTTTATTTAAAAGTCTGCGAAACCAGAAATTCTAGATAAGGAATTCTGTTAACCCGGAGAAGGTGTTAGGCATTCCCGGGTTCCGTGGTTCTAGAACGGTCGCTTAAATTGTTAAAATTGGCCTATTATCTGATTAACTACATGTTTTAACCTGTTGTGCATTTTTAAACTTTTGTAACCGCTTTTAGTTGTTTTTTGGAAGATTCAATGTCATTTAAAACACGTCGTAAATCACGCTACATGAAATGCACCCGTGATTTGCAACACGCTTTATTTTTTATTGTTGAGAATTGAAATTGGGTCACATAAAATGTACACCCGGATTTAGTAATTAAAAATCACAACTACTTTACGGGAACCGTACCCGTAGCTATGATGAATTATTTAAAGAACGCGCCTAAAGCAACTAGGAAGGTTCAAATATAATAACAATAATTGTGAGGGCCATGTATAATTTAATTTATGGCACGCCTCAGATCTTTTATAAGGGTTCACTTTTGATATAATTTATGAGGGCCATGAGTTAAGGGGTTTTGTTTGGCATGGCACACCTCAATTGATTTTAAAAGAAAGTTTATCTAAATGAATCTAAGGATCCTAAATGAAGTTTAAACTAAGATTTTCTTAAAATTCAAGGTTGGGATTTTGAATTAATATTAGGCACTTGTTTTGGGCTAGGATGTCCATATTGGACTCAGCCCAGGAAAAAAAAACTCAGCCTTGAAAAGCTGACTTTGGGCTACAGACTTGGGCCCAGCAGAACGAAAATTCCAGGGGTCCTGACCTCATTGGATTTTAACTGAATATCTGCCCACATTGGGCTTCACGCGGGCCCATTTGCTATATGTTTTCTAATTTGGCCTATCTACCTTCGCATAGTATATACATTAGTCGAAAAGGCTGTAAACAAATTCATTCTTGAATAGGAAAATCGAAATACAACTCCAATTTGAAAATTAATTGTACTACATTGATTTGTAAGACACATCAGATCTGCATGTACAAGATAGTTCACAAAAAGAAAGATATTCACAACTGGGTCGAGCTTTTGGGTCCAATTGCCCATCCCCAATGGCCTAGGCCCAGACTTGCTCGAATGAACCCCAAACTTGGGCCTGGTTGCAAGTCTAGCCCAATTTGCCACTATAATACATGTTCATAAAAAAAAAATAAAAGGTCCAGCTGTGGTGACCCAATACTAACCAAACCAAAGAAAAATTGAATTTAAAGAATTATAACAGTTCATTTACAGTGCTGAAAGTCATGAATGTACAAAATAACTTAATAATCTATCATTTTAACAGTTTATCATACTACTGTCTAAGAGAAAACTAAAAAAAATAATCAAAATAAACGTTTTTCATTCTAATTTCTGGTTTTCTTCTGCCTACAGGTCCTCCCATCCAATGTGCTGACTTGCAAGAAACCAGCTATGGAGCTGTTTCTCACAAGTCCACATTTCAAACTTCAACCTTGAGATTATTTGGCTTTATGGCCACTCACATACCAAAACAGAGGTAACAATATAGATTATTTGGCTTTATGGCCACTCACATACCAAAACAGAGGTAACAATATAGCTATTAGTACATGTAGAAATCCATGAATCAGTGTAACTTTGACTTAACTAAAAAAAGCAATTAGAAAGAGAGGAAAGTGGCTATTTCAGCATGTTCTATCCATTCCAGCACTCATTTAACATAAAAAAACTTGGCTAAGTAAAATGCTCAAGCATGCTAGTGAGGTGATAACTAAACATATTTGAAAGAATCATGGTCATAAAGAACAAATAAGCTGGAAATAAGAAGAGACACTTAACAAACAAAAGCTTTTCATTCAGCCAGCCAGATAAAAGATTACAGAATGCTAAATGAACCCAAGTCAAGCAGGAGAGTCCAAAATGTGTACCTTTATCAGCAAAATTAGACAATAAAAGCAAATAGCTCTCTGAAAACTGGATGGAAAACCAGCAGAATACAGCAGCAACAACCCCACAAATAACTCAAGGATTCAAATCAAATCAAAACTAGCTTGAAACCAGGAAATCCAGCTAAAGGAACTAAGAAAATCTTCTATTTCAAACCATGTTTTCAACTTGAAAGAATCAGAAATGAGAAGGTTTTGAAGTTTTCCCAAGATTTCTAGAATGTGAACTTTTCAAAAAGAGAAAATAGATCTTTTGTGCAGTAAAAAATGATGCTGATGATTGCTAATGATTCTGTATATTTTCAGAATGAGGGAACCTACATATATAGGCTGCCTAGGGAGGATATCTTTTTTAGAATATTCCTTATCCTAGGGTAAAAATAGTACTGTCCTTGTTACAACTGTCCAATATTTCAGCATCTTTTATAACAGCTAGGACAGCTGTCCCTTTTCTAGAAATCCATTTTTACCCTTTAAGTTGCTGCCTATTTCATCTTTGATCTAAACACTTTTAGTTGGAATAGGTCCCTAAAGTTTCTATTAGTTCACAAATCAGCCAAACACACTCGAAACAAATCAAAAGATGCAAAAGATGCTAACAGAAATGAAAGTAAGAAAGCTAATGAAATTTGAACTGGAATCAACCTAATTATTAATATGAGGTTGTTCTATCTAGCTAACTACAGCAATTAAACTATCATTTACCAGAAACCATAAAGAAATCCTAGAAGCTAAACTAATCAGGTATATGAATCAAAACAAGCTAGTTAACTCAAATAAACACAAAAATCTAATTTCAGAGATAGAAGAATGGAGCATTTAAAAAAACAGAATCAGGGTGATCAATTCATTAAAACCCTAATTAGGCTTAACTCATGCAATCTGGAATAAAAGCTTAAATAATCTCTGATTAAACAAATAATCCAAAACAAATAATCAGATGAACATGTGATCAAAGAGAATAAGTCCTAAAACTGTAGACCTAAGTATGCGGCTATGAACATGCAAAGACAAACAAACAGGAAAAGAAACAAAAGGAAATGACAAGGGATTCTCGGAAAGGGGAAAAAGCAAGCGGAAGGAGATGCCCATACTTGTTTTTCTTGGATGAACCAAACAAAACGAAATAGCAAACCTTGACCAAACTTTGAAGCAAAAGGGGCAGTAGGAACATTGAACTAACATTAACCGACTATTCTCACTGAGAACTGTCAGCTAATGAAAGTTTCGGGTTCAAATGCCCAAACTCTGACCGGAGAAAGAAGGGTACGGGCTCAGATTGGAAATCTGGAGAGACTGGCTGGGGTTTTCGGGGAGTTTGTAGTGGTTTAGGGTTTAGAGGGATGTAAGAAGTGTAGGGTATGATTTTGGAGTGATTTGGGTAAACTAGGATTTTGGGGTTCCGAATTTTGATCTAATATTCGTGGAATTGGGTAGGCATTTTGGGGAAACTGATTGTGGGAGAGTGTTTGGGAAGGGTTCAGGATCAAGTGATGTTTATTTGGTAGGGTTTGGACTACCAACGCCGTCGTGGGCGATTTCCAGCGGGTGGTCCGCGGCGGAGCCGGCGATGGAATCCTAGGGCGGCTAGGGTTAGTTAGAGTGTGAGAGAAGAGAGAATGAATGAGGTCTTGAGGGTTTTGGGGGTCTATTCGGACAGTTATATGGGAGGGGAAGGGTTAGTTCCCAATAGTCCGATCAAAAAGATCAAAGGCTGAGATTGGGCGTTACCAAACGGCGTCGTTTGGTTTAGTTGGGGGAATTGGACCGGGTAATACATTTGGGCTCGGGTTTTTGGGGCGGATTTGGGTAACTTTTTGGGCTGATTTTTTGCTTCAATTAGCCCTATTCAGAAATTAAAGCTCCTTTTCAATTCCCCTCTTTATTCCTTTTCTTTTCCTTTATCTCTCTTTTTTCTTTAATTAAAGAAAAATCCTAAATTAATCTAAAATGTGGAAGTAAACTAGTTACCTAATTAAAAAAATTATAAAAATCATTTAATCCTAAATTAAAATCTAGAATAAAAAAGGAAAAATGTAAACATGGACCATTTTTTTTGTGATTTTCATTTTAATAAAATAAATAAATAATTAATTAATCTAAAAAATGTGAAAACAAACCTAAATGCAATGCATGGTATTTTTTGGCATTTTTCATGATTATTAATAAAATTAAACGTGCACAGAAATGCAAACAATTAAATAAAATTCTACAAAAATTCCCAAAATGGCATATAATTAACAAAAACAAAACAAAAAAAATCTAATTTCTTGGGATTTTATAGGAGTATTTCGTATAGGGAAAAAATCACATGCTCACAGCTGCCCCTCTTTGCTCGGAAACACGACGGGTTTTCGGGCAAAGATGAAATGAGCAATTATGAAGGATTTTTGCCCGTTTGAAACTCCATGAGAAGCATCTTTTGAAAGAGTCTGACCGAACCTTGCTTTGGAGGTTGCCTGCATATCCTTGGCTATGAAGGAATCAGGTCAGTGTAGTTCTGGAAGTTTTGGTAGCTGGGACTACCGAGAAACTGTGATTTCACTGCTGTTGCTGCTGTTTCTGCTTGCTGAGCTCCTTATTACACCAAAATGAATGATGAAAAAGCTAAACTAGCTAAGCCTATCAACTACGAGTTACAAGATTCCTATCTATAAACCTTCTGAAGCTTGATCTTGAGTCTTGATTGGCTTTTCTAGCAGACTCTGATCTGAATCTTGATGCTCGTTAGTTGCAACCGCTGGTTCATTCTTCTTCAGCTTTTCGGACCAAGGCGGGATATGCGACGCTTGTGACTTCAATAAAATTTCGAGTAGTCCGCATCTTTTCTCCGCTTCCACACTCATAGTTCAACTTTTTTTCTTTTATTTGGGTTGAGACTTCTTCTTTTGGTTATCTCAAACCTTGTGCCCTACGGTGAAAACCTGTTCAGGCACCAAAGCAAACAAACGAACGAAATTTTCTGCCCCAGTTTTCACTAGGAAAATTTCGTGAGTTATTGTAACAAAAATCTAAACTAGTTTAATTGAAAGCAATAAAATCAGAATTGTGTATCCTTGGGAGAAAGAGATTAGGGATTGGAACCCTATATCTATAATGAAATCAACTAGGGATTGGGGGCCCTAAGCTGGAAAGATTATGAGGTTTTGCTGAAAAAATGATCGGGTTATGCCGGAAAGGTCCTCGGGTTATGCCGGGGAAGGTCATCGGGTTACGCCAGAAAATAAAAAAGGTCCTCGGATTATGCCGCGGAGGTCCACGGGTTATGCTGGGAAAGTCATCGGGTTATGCCGGAAAAGAAAAAAGGTCCTCGGGTTATGCCGGGAAAGTCATCGGGTTATGCCGAAAAAGAAAAAAGGTCCTCGGGTTATGCTGGGGAAAAGTCATCGGGTTATGCCGAAAAAGAAAAAAGGTCCTCGGGTTATGCCGGGGAAGAGTCATCGGGTTATTCCGGAAAAGAGAAAAGGTCCTCGTGTTATGCCGGGGAGGTCCACGGGTTATGCCGGGAAAGTATTCGGGTTATGCCAAAAAAAGGTCCTCGGGTTATTGCGGGGATCAACGAGGGAGTGGAACCCAATAATGGAAAAGACTACCAGGTTATGCTGGGAGAGACTAGGGAATGGGGACCCTATGTTAGGAAAACGTACCTAGAGATTGGGGACCCTAGGCTGCCATGATTTTGAATCTTTCTTCTTCTTTTCTTTCTTCTTTCTTTTCTTCTTCCTCTCTCTTTACTTCACTTTTTATTTTATTTAGGCGAATGAATGAAGAGTTTAAAAGGACTCCCCTTTTCGGGTCAACTTTTGCTGCAGAACCGTTTTGGTTTTATTGCATCTGCTTCTTGCAGAGTTGTTTTGGACTGCACCTGTTTTCAAATCAAAAAACAATTTGTCAGTTTGAAACGGTGGTTGGTTTTGTGGCCTTTATTGTTTTGATCACTTTATCTCGACCCAACTCTTTTGATGAAATCTCCATTGCTTGCTGCCCTTCTGGGAATTGGCTTCATTTCTAAACCCAGGGGTCTTGACTTTTCAAAATTCCACATGGTAGTTAACCATTGTGGGGCTTGGCTTTTCATTTCCTTTTGCCTTTATGGGCACTTGACTTTGGATTTCTTTCCTTTTCAATAATTTTGAGTTTGGATCATCGGCCATCATGGCCAGTCGAGATCTACTTGATGCACCTGCTGAGGCTGGGTGTCTTTATTTGAACTTGGCTTTTGCTAAGCAGAACCCTGTAAAACCAATCTTGCCATTTTTTCTTAGTTTCGGAGGAGGATTAAACCGAAAGGGATTTAAAGAAAAGTAAAGAAAGGACAGGATAATGAATTTAAAGAGAAGTGTCCCTTTCCGGGGTGAAAAGAAGGACTTATCTGTAGTGCATGCAGACATCAATAGTGAAAGTACAAGAGGGGGTGAATTGTCACTAATTGAAATTAATCGTTACTGAGTTGGCTTAAAACTTTAGTAGTCGACTAAATATGGCAATTTTGCAGATATAACAGTTTGAGGTAATATGCAGAAAGTAAATGCAGAAATTAAAGACACCAGGAATTTTATACTGGTTCGGATTCAATGTGAATCCTAATCCAGTCCACTTGGGTTGCAAGGGATTTCTCTTCAAGCAAATAAGTTTTCTTTCGAGTACAAATGTGATGTATATCGCTCAGATTCTCTAGCACTCGTTTGATACAATGCCTCACTAGTTGTATTCCCTCTTTCTATCCCTGACTTATTACACAGCAGATCTATGTAGGCTACTATGCTTGTTTGCAGTAGAATGAAGAGAGTTATTTTGGTTCAATCAAAGTATGCTAAGGATGATGTTACACAGTACATTTATACAAAGATGAATGGTGAAGGCTCGTCAACCCAAGGGTTTTGATCCTTGGAAAGAATTGATTCTTTCCAAGAATAAGGAACTATCCGTTGCTTCTCTTGAGATCTTTTCCTTCGGCAGACAATGGAATTAACAAGATTTCTCCTTGATTGTTGGACCTTCCAAACTTGACCACTGACCGGATCTTCTAGCCTTTGTTATTCTCCCGTGATTTCGCCAACCACAGATCACTTCGAATCTTCACTTCGTTATGGCTGATTTGATTTCCTAGATTCACGGAGCTAATCCTGATTTACTGATGTAGATTTGTAGCTTTCCTTGTACACCATGCGTTCTATAGGTGGCTTCCCTTATGAGAGATTTCCTTCCTTGTTCGACACAGCCATTTCACTAGTTCTTCTTTACTTCTTTGAACTCTTGCACATGTACATTAATTGCATCATTAAAATATGATCTAACAATCTCCCCCTTTTTGATGATGGCAAAATAATATACGTAGATGTAAGGAAGTAAACAACAGTTGACTTCCCTGTATGTTACTAGCCGACTTGGCTCCCCCTTAATGTGTGTAGTCAACTGGACTTAGTCTCCCCCTCAATGTGTGCAGTCGACTTGAACTTGTATCCTGTATAGTTGACTTGTTTCTGTGCAATACATATAAAGTCTATGCATGTAGCATAGTCGACTTAACCTGTTCAAAGAACAAAGAGTACCCATCTATGCATGTAGCATAGTCGACTTGAACCTGCACATATTATCATTACAGACCAAAGAGGTCTATGCATAGTCAACTTGAACCTGCACACATTGTCATAATAGTCCAAAGAATATACATTCTCCCCTTTTTTGACATCAGCAAAGAGGGATTAGTAAGCAAAAAAAACTATCCACACAGGCAAGAAAACATCCAAGGGCACAGCCCAAAACAAAGCCAAAACAAGTTTGAAATAAAAATTGTCTATAAAACACATCCACACTAGCGACGCAGGAAGTAAGTAAGAGTGTTGCAGATCACCTCCTTTAACTGTTCAAAGCTGGTGTTTGCAGCAACGCTCATTCCATCTAGCCTGTCATGAACCTCCTTGAAGGCTTTAGCCGCATTCTCCCATACCCTTTGCACAGCCACTCTGATTTTAGACACATCAGACCCAGTTTCCTTTGAAATAGCATGAATAGCACCCATAGTCGACTGAGTAGCAGACAGGAGAGTCTTGATGTCTAAGAGTTGGGAGTCAATGGAGCTTAGCTTCTCACTTAGGGCAGAACTAATAAGAGGTGGCGGAACAGCAGATGAAGGCTTGGAATCCAGAGGGGTCTGTTTTGCTTCACTCTCACCCTTCTTAACCCAGGCACCCTTGACACTCACATACCCCATACTAGAGAAAGCTCTAGAATTGTAGGACTTGGAAACACAGACAAAAGGGTAGTCAGAAAGAGGGATTTGATGGGCTTCCAGAATGTGGGTAATGGCCATACCAAAAGGTAAACTGGTGGGATCTTCAGCACTCTCAATCATAAAATTTATGACCCAGGAGGACAACTTGAGTTTGAGTTTGGTGATGAGACAATAGACAAAGAAAGTGTCCCTTTGAGAGAAGGTGGAGAAGGAACCAGTTCTCGGGAGAAGAGTGGTTGCAACAATGTGGGCGAGAACCCGAGTTTCAAAACGTACATCACTAGGCCCCAATTGATTTGGAAGGGTTTCAGAGGGATTTTCAGCAATGCACTGTTTGGCCTGGTCAGAGGAAATTTCAAAGTCCTCAGGCCAAACTTTTTTAAAGAGAGTGGGGAAACCAGTGCAACGACAGAGAAAAATAGAATCGAACAGGGAACAGTCAAGAACAATGCGTTTACAAAGGACAAGAGTTTCAAGCTTATCAGGTTTACTAGAGCGAAGATTAGCATAAAACATACGGACTAAAGGCTCATACACTTTAGGCAGAGAAATAGAGAGAAATTTTTCCCACCCTTGATACACAAACAGATCCTTTACCTTACAGTTGAGGGCCTCCATATCGTCAAGNATATGATCTAACAATCTCCCCCTTTTTGATGATGGCAAAATAATATACGTAGATGTAAGGAAGTAAACAACAGTTGACTTCCCTGTTTGTTACTAGCCGACTTGGCTCCCCCTCAATGTGTGTAGTCAACTGGACTTAGTCTCCCCCTCAATGTGTGCAGTCGACTTGTACCTGTATCCTGTATAGTTGACTTGTTCCTGTGCAATACATATAAAGTCTATGCATGTATCATAGTCGACTTAACCTGTTCAAAGAATAAAGAGTACCATCTATGCATGTAGCATAGTCGACTTGAACCTGCACATATTATCATTACAGACCAAAGAGGTCTATGTATAGTCAACTTGAAGCTGCATAGATTGTCATAATAGTCCAAAGAGATATACATTCTCCCCCTTTTTGACATCAGCAAAGAGGGTTTAGTAAGCAAAAAAAACTATCCACACAGGCAAGAAAACATCCAAGGGCACAGCCCAAAACAAAGCCAAAACAAGTTTGGCCTGGTCAAAGGAAATTTCAAAGTCCTCAGGCCAAACATTTTTAAAGAGAGTGGGGAAACCAGTTCAACGATAGAAAAAATAGAATCGAACAGGGCACAGTCAAGAACAATGCGTTTACCAAGGGACAAGAGTTTCAAGCTTATCAAGTTTACTAGAGCGAAGATTAGCATAAAACATACGGACTAAAGGCTCATACACTTTAGGCGGAGAAATAGAGAGAAATTTTTCCCACCCTTGATACACAAAGAGATCCTTTACCTTACAGTTGAGGGCCTCCATATCGTCAAGATCCACAATTCTTCCATGGGAGATGGGCTTATCCTTGAGAGAGAGAAAAGAATCCCTAGTTGGGGTATCCCAGAAATTTAGGTCGAAATCGAGAGAAGCAGAGAAATCGAATTTTGATTTCTTTGGAGTGGAAGAGACAGGAAGATCCTCCATGGGACGCTTACCAGAGGCTTTTTCTCCTAAGAGTTGAGAGTGTTCAGAGAACGCTCCTTGAGAAGAGGCGAAGCCCTCAGAATGATCAGACCCTAGGTCTACTTGCTCAGGAGGCGCTGAAGAGGGTTTTGCCTTAGAACGGGTGCTCTTTCTGGTGGAGGCGGAGGGGTTTTTGGAGGTTTTAGCCATGGGAGAAGAGAGGGTTTTCACAAGCTGAAGAGAGAGGATGGAGATGAGAGTGACCCGAAAAGGCTTAACTTAAAGTAAGAAAGATTTGACGGTTGAGTACAAAAAGGAAAGAGTGTCAGATGAAATGATGTGATGATTGGCTTTCCATCTTCGACTGCGAACTGATGTGAAACAGAATAAAAAGAGAGGGAAGGAATTGAAAGCGTAATTAATGCACTGAAAAGTAATAATTATGACAAGTTTTTTTAAAACGAACAATTAGGTCCTAAGAGTTTTTTGAAAACCAAATTATCCCAAGTAATTTTCTCAAAAGGAAAAATCTTTCTTCCAACAAAGGTTTAGTAAAAATATCAGCTAATTGGGCAGAAATGCCAACAAAAGCTAATTCTATGTCACCCTTAAGAACATGATCTCTAATAAAATGATGCTTAATGTCAATATGCTTTGCTCTAGAGTGATGCATAGGATTTTTTGAAAGACAAATTGCACTTGAATTATCACAAACGATTTGTATAGGTTTAAAAGAAAGTTTATAGTCACCTAATTGATGAGACATCCGTAGGAGTTGTGCACAAGATTGACCAATGGCAATATACTCAGTTTCAGTAGTGGACAAGGCGACTGATGCTTGCTTTTTACTGTTCCAGGATATTAAAGCCTTTCCTAGTAATTGACAAGTGCCACTCGTGTTTTTCCTGTCTTCCTTATCACCTGCTAAATCTGCATCTGAGAAACCTTCTAATTTAAACGAGTTAGAGCGAGGATACCATAATCCATGAGACACTGTGCCAATGAGATATTGAATAATTCTTTTTACAGCAATCAGATGTGACTCCTTGGGAGCCGACTGAAACCTGGCACATTTACAAACGCTAAACATTATATCTGGTCGACTTGCGGTCAGATACAGTAGTGATCCAATCATTCCTCTGTATTTGGTTTCATCAACTGGAGTACCCTGTTCATCCTTATCCAAATTTGTAGCCGGACTTATAGGCGTGCCAATTGATTTTGCATTGCTCATACCAAATTTCTGGATCAGCTCCTTTGTATATTTAGTCTGACAAATGAAGGTTCCTTCTTCGGTTTGTTGAATTTGAAGCCCAAGAAAAAATGTGAGTTCACCCATCATGCTCATTTCTAACTCGCTTTGCATGAGGTTTGCAAATACCTTGCATATAAGAGCGTTAGCACTACCAAAGATAATGTCATCAACATAAATTTGAATGATAAGATTACCTTCTGTTGATCGTTTAATGAATAGAGTAGTATCGATTTTACCTCTAGTAAACCCATGATCAACAAGGAAAGTACTTAACCTATCATACCAGGCACGAGGAGCCTGTTTCAGTCCGTATAGGGCCTTAGTAAGCATGTACACATGATATAGGAATTTTGAGTCTTCCAAACCTGGAGGTTGTTTTACAAAAACTTCCTCTTCGATGAATCCATTCAGAAAAGCGCTTTTGACATCCATTTGAAGCAACCTGAATCCTGTAAATGATGCGTAAGCTAGCAGGATTCGTATAGACTCCAGTCGAGCTACTGGGGCAAAGGTTTCATCATAGTCGACTCCTTCTTGTTGTGAATAGCCTTGAGCGACTAATCTAGCCTTGTTCCTTATGACTTGTCCCCTACGTTCAATTTATTTCTAAATACCCATTTTGTTCCGATGACAGATGCATTATCGGTTCTGGGCATTAACTTTCAAACTTGATTCTTGCTGAATTGATCTAGTTCCTCTTGCATGGCTTTCACCCAGCTCGAATCCTTCAATGCTTCCTCTACCTTTTTGGGCTCTATTTGAGAGATCAGAGCAATATTTGCTTTCTTTTTGATGGCATGCCTCGTTTTCATTCCTTCGTTTGGATCCCGTATAATATATTTCTGTGGATATTCAGGTTCGCTCCTCCATTCATTTAGTCGGATAGTGCTTGTAGTCGACTCCGTACGTTGTTCAGGAGAGTTGTCGCTGATTTGTTCAGTCGACTCAATCACATCTGCGGGATTAGTTGACTCCTCTGATTTTTCTTTATCCTGAGCTTTTTGAGTTTGATCTTCGTCACCTGCATTAGTTCCTTTCTCGACCAAGGTATTATTTTCATCGAATATAACATGGACAGATTCTTCTACGCATAAAGTACGTTTATTAAAAACTCTAAATGATCTGCTATTTAATGAATAACCAAGAAAAATACCTTCGTCACTTCTTGGATCAAATTTTCCAAGATTATCCTTACCATTGTTATGAATGAAGCACTTACTTCCAAATGGATGAAAATAACTGATATTCGGACGTTTACCTTTCCAGAGTTCATAGGGAGTCTTTTTCAGAATAGGCCTTATGAGACATCGGTTGAGAATGTGACATGCAGTACTCACACCTTCAGCCCAGAAATGATTTGGAAGTGAATGTTCTAACAACATGGTTCTTGCCATGTCCTGAAGAGTTCTGTTCTTTCTTTCTACAACTCCGTTTTGCTGTGGTGAGCGTAGAGCGGAGAAATTGTGAGTGTAGCCTTGATTGTCACAGAAGTCTTCAAATGCTTTACTTTCAAACTCGCCTCCATGATCACTTTGGATTTTTGAGATCAGATAACCTTTTCCTCTTTCAATCCTTTTGAAAAAGACTTCAAATTTTCTTAAGGCTTCATCTTTATGAGACAGGAAAATCACCCAGGTGAAACGTGAAAAGTCATCAACAATAACAAAAGCATATTTCTTGCCTCCTATACTAGCAGTTCTAGTAGGTCCAAATAAATCCTTATGAAGTAATTGCAATGGTTTTGAAGTAGACACCATGTCTTTGTTTTTGAAAGAATTTCTAGTTTGCTTACCCATCTGACATGCATCACAAATATGAGTTCTAGAGAAATTCAGTTTGGGTAATCCAATAACTAAATCATGTTTGGATAATTTTTCAATCAAATGCATGCTGGCATGACCTAGTCTTCTGTGCCACAACCAGGGATCATCAGATATAGAAGTTAGGCAAATGTGACCATCTATATTTTCGAATCCATTAAGTATGTAAACATTTCCGTACCTTTTTCCAGGAAAAATTATTTTACCTGATTCGTCTTCGATGGCACAACCTGTTCTCTTAAATTTTACCTCATATCCTGAGTCACAGAGTTGACTTATGCTGAGAAGATTGTAGTTTAGTCCATCAACAAGATATACTTCAGTAATGTCACAGTTGTTGTTAAAGGGAATAGTTCCAGTGCCAACTATTTTGCCTCTTGAATCATCTCCAAATTTGACGCTTCCTCCATCAATCTTTGTAACCTCCTTGAAAAGATTTTTGTCACTTGTCATGTGGCTGGAAAACGCACTATCTAGATACCATTTTCCTTTGCAGCTTACTCTGTGGTGTTCCTGCAATACAGAATTATCACTTTCTTTTAGGTACCCAAGCTTGCTTGGGTCCTGGTGAGTTAGTGTTACTAGGTTCAGAATTTTTAGGTTTCCAAACCCATCCAGACATAAGAAATTTACGAAAGTGACAACCAGAGTATTT
Source organism: Nicotiana attenuata (assembly GCF_001879085.1). Lineage (NCBI taxonomy): Eukaryota > Viridiplantae > Streptophyta > Magnoliopsida > Solanales > Solanaceae > Nicotiana > Nicotiana attenuata. Next base: position 9,201 of record NW_017670514.1, on the reverse strand, counting down.
ATGCCCACTTTTATTACAGTAATGACATTTAGCCCCAAACATGTTTTCAGGTCTTCCATAAGTGTTGGAACTAGCTATCATGAGTTTAGCTGATTCCGTTTCAGTTGACTTGTAAGCCGACTGGTCCGAACGACTGGTCGATTTAGTCCTGATTGGTTCTTTTCCAGTTGACTTGTATGTCGTCTGGTTTGACCTAACAGAATTGTGACTGGTGGATTTGCGCAAGCTGTTAAGCTGCATTTGCAATTCCTCAAACTCCTCTTGAAGTACATCTTTTTCAATTTCACATACTTCATGTTTGAGTTTCCAGTCTTTGATTTCGATAGTGAGTCTCTTAAGCTCATTCATCATTTTTTGAGACTCTTTTAAGGTGGAATCAAGAATGTCCTGCAATTCATTACATCTTTCACAGTCATAAGATCTTACCTCGCTAGTTTCTCCTCTTGCCATAAAACAGTTTTCATTGTCTGAATCATCTTCATCTGTCCAGCATCCTGAAGTTTTGTTGATCTCATTTTCTAGGATTGTCATGAAGCAGAGATTTGCTATTTCTTCATGGTCTAAGTCATCCTCATCGCTCCAGCTTCCAAATGATTTGTTCTTGTTGAATCCTCTAGAGATCTTCCTTTTTAGTTCTGGACACTCTGCTTGGATGTGTCCAAATTTTCCACATTCGTAGCATTTTCCATCGTTCTTATCTTGTTCGTTGTATTGCCTAGATCTCCTTGGTGGAAATCTTCCTTTCTTAGTATTTCTATATCTTCTCATCAGTCCATCCATGTTTCTAGACATCATAGCAATTTCTTCTTTTAGGGCTTCAGGATCATCAATTTCATTTTCAGTCGATTCAGTAGTGGTTTTGAATGCAACAATTTTCTTTTTCTCCTCTTGATTTGTCTTCTCCAGGTGAGTTCTTTCGAAAGCAATGAGCTCTCCTCGTAGTTCATCATATGATAACTTGTTAAGATCTTGAGATTCCAGAGTGACAACTTTAGTCTGCCAAGTGGTTGGTAGACTTCTGAGAATTTTCCTAACCTGATCGCCACTGGTGTATGGTTTGCCAAAGGCTTTCAAGTCACTAATTATCTTACTGAACCTGGCAAACATTTCTTCGATGAATTCTCCTTCCTTCATTGAGAACAGTTCATAGTCGTGAACTAGCATATTGATGTGAGTTTCCTTTACCTTGCTGGTACCTTCATAGGTAACCTCAAGTTTGTCCCACATCTCTTTGGCTGTATCACAGCTAGATATTTTCTCATATTCTTTCACCACTTATTGCATTGTGAAGAAGATTTCTTGCCTTGTGATTTATTTGGACGGGTTCCAGTTGTTTCTTTGTGTATGAGTCTATATCATCAGGGTCAGCGAGTGGTGGAGTGATGGCAGGCAGTGGGTAGTTTCCCTTCTTGATAACTCTCCATACCTTGATGTCGTATGCCTTGGTGAAGATTTCCATTCGGATTTTCCTGTGGGAGAAATGTTGTCCATTGAAGTAAGGTGGCCTTACTTGTGAAGTTCCTTCCTCAAAGAGAGCTCTTATGATAACCTGATTTGCCATGATCTTTTTCTCACAAGCTGTTAAGCAGAAAACAAAAGTGTGAGCATTGCTCTGATACCAATTGAAAGTATAAGAGGGGGGGTGAATTGTCACTAATTCAAATTAATTGTTACTGAGTTGACTTAAAACTTTAGTAGTCGACTAAATATGGCAATCTTGCAGATATAACAGTTTGAGGTAATATGCAGAATGTAAATGCAGAAATTAAAGACACCAGGAATTTTATACTGGTGCGGATTCAATGTGAATCCTAATCCAGTCCCCTTGGGTTGCAAGGGATTTCTCTTCAAGCAAATAAGTTTTATTTCGAGTACAGATGTGATGTATATCGCTCAGATTCTCTAGCACTCGTTTGATACAATGCCTCACCAGTTGTATGCCCTCTTTCTATCCTTGACTTATTACACAACAGATCTATGTAGGCTACTATGCTTGTTTCCAGTAGAATGAAGAGAGTTATTTTGGTTCGATCAGAGTATGCTAAGGATGATGTTACACAGTACATTTATACAAAGATGAATGGTGAAGGCTCGTCAACCCAAGGGTTTAGATCCTTGGAAAGAATTGATTGGAAATAAGGAACTATCTGTTGCTTCTCTTGAGATCCTTTCCTTCGGCAGACAATGGAATTAACAAGATTTCTCCTTGAGTGTTGGACCTTCCAAACTTGACCACTGACTGGATCTTCTAGCCTTTATTATTCTCCGGTGATTTCGCCAATCACAGATCACTTCGAATCTTCACTTCGTTATGGCTGATTTGATTTCCCAGATTCATGGAGCTAATCCTGATTTGCTGATGTAGATTTGTAGCTTTCCTTGTACAGCGTGCGTTCTATAGGTGGCTTCCCTTGTGAGAGATTTCCTTCCTTGTTCGACACAGCCATTTCACTAGTTCTTCTTTACTTCATTGAATTCCTGCACATGTATATTAATTGCATCAGTAAAATATGATCTAACAAATAGACATGACATGCTTCTTGGACTGGATACCCGATCTGTGCAACTATCCAATCTCTCATAAACCCATTATGACTCGTGTTCTAAAACCGAGAACCTTTGCCAGGATTCTTTCAGTGCCAATGGTTGCAAGGAATTCCTTCCTCTCGATCAACGGTGCCCTTTGCGGGTTTTCGCCAATTGACCTCTCTCATTTCTCTTCTTACCGTCGCCTTGTAGTGCTCTTTGCGAGTTTTCACTAACAAGACTCTCTCATTTTCAGTTTCTCTACTTACCATCGCCTTACAGTGCCTAATAACTGTGATTTTAACACGTTTTATGCCCATACTTGCCTATGCTTTATGTATGAATTGTCATAAAATAGACCCAGAATGCTTACAAAGTGCGCTTGATTGTAGGTTTGAGCGACAAGATGACAAAAGTCAAAAATCGGCTCGAAACGGAATGAAACCTGCTCAAGTGTCAAAAATCATTGAAGTGGGGACAAGAGGACCTAGCGCGGACCGCACTGATTTGCTGCGCGGCCGCGCTAGGAGATTCAGAGAGTATGCATTTCAAGGGTTTCCATGCGCAGTCCGCGCTCCTTTCTACGCGGTCAACGCTGGTGTCCACGCGGTCGCGCTTCATTGTTGTGCGGTCCGCGCCCATTAGCCTGCGCGGCCGCGCTACCTCTTTGTGCGGTCCGCGTCCCCAGCTTCAGATGTGAGTGATCGAAGGCCAAGACCCCTACGCGGCCGCGCTGCATTTCTGCGCGGTCCGCGCCATCCCCGCAGGGGTATTTTTGTCCAGTTTTTCTAGCTTAGTATAAATAGAATATTTTATTATTTCTAGGTCAAGTTTTAGATATCAGATAGCAGCAGCACTCGTGACACTCAAGTTTTAGCCTATTTTGGGCATTTTCATCTTGTTTTATCGTGGATTCTTGTAGATTAACATTCTAGTTAATTAATATGTTGATTTTATCTACTACTTCTTCAATTTCTGTTGCTATTATGTCTAGCTAAACCCATTAGCTAGGGTTGTGGCTCAACCCTAGTGTGGGTAATTAATGGGTGTGATTGTTTAATGCTTGAATGATGTTGGGTGTTAGCTATTTGGGTTAATTTTATGATTTAACTAGGATTTGGTGGTTGCAAACACTATGTCTAGCTTAGTGGGTCTTGACTCTTCTTGAGAAAGAGTGTCTATGACTCCAAAATTAACCCAACAAGGAATTGGGATGGACCCATGAGAATGGTAGTCCCAATTAACGGGTTAAACCTCGAGAGAGTAATTACCCAACTTGAACCCTAAGTTGCTTGGGCTTGTTGGCCTACCCAATTGGTCTCGAGAGAGTCAATTGGGCAAAATCACTCTTTCTACCGAGAGGTGTGAGAGTGAGTGCAATCGTGCAACGGTTATAGCATAAGCCCTATAATCATCATTCTTGTATTTGGAATCTCTACCCGTTAGTTGACCACCTAGGTAAATGCCACGACCCTAGTGTCATTCTCTATCTTGCATACAACCTAGAATTAATATCTTAGCATAATTTAGTTATAATTAGTAGTTATTAAATTGTAGTTGATAATCATAAAAAACCCAAAAATGTTAGAAGATCAATTAGAAGCAAACAGGCATTTCTAGGCTAAGCAAATATCCAACTCCCTTTCCAGCTCCCTGTGGAAATTGACCTCGATACCACTATTGGGTAAAAGTATTAGCACCCACTCTTCCTAAGGTTGAGTCCGCTGCGATCAAGCACCTCAGGAGATTTGGCTCGGAGGCTGANTAGGCTACTATGCTTGTTTGCAGTAGAATGAAGAGAGTTATTTTGGTTCGATCAAAGTATACTAAGGATGATGTTACACAGTACATTTATACAAAGATGAATGGTGAAGGCTCGTCAACCCAAGGGTTTTGATCCTTGGAAAGAGTTAATTCTTTTCAAGAATAAGGAACTATCCGTTGCTTCTCTTGAGATCTTTCCTTCGGCAGACAATGGAATTAACAAGATTTTTCCCTGATTGTTGGACCTTCCAAACTTGACCACTGACCGGATCTTCTAGCCTTTATTATTCTCCCGTGATTTCGCCAATCACAGATCACTTCGAATCTTCACTTCGTTATCGCTGATTTGATTTCCCAGATTCACGAAGCTAATCCTGATTTGCTGATGTAGATTTGTAGCTTTCCTTGTACACCGTGCGTTCTATAGGTGGCTTCCCTTGTGAGAGATTTCCTTCCTTGTTCGACACAGCCATTTCACTAGTTCTTCTTTACTTCTTTGAACTCCTGCACATGTATATTAATTGCATCATTAAAATATGATCTAACAATCTCCCCCTTTTTGATGATGGCAAAATAATATACGTAGATGTAAGGAAGTAAACAACAGTTGACTTCCCTGTTTGTTACTAGCCGACTTGGCTCCCCCTCAATGTGTGTAGTCAACTGGACTTAGTCTCCCCCTCAATGTGTGCAGTCGACTTGTACTTGTATCCTGTATAGTTGACTTGTTCCTGTGCAATACATATAAAGTCTATGCATGTAGCATAGTCGACTTAACCTGTTCAAAGAATAAAGAGTACCATCTATGCATGTAGCATAGTCGACTTGAACCTGCACATATTATCATTACAGACCAAAGAGGTCTATGCATAGTCAACTTGAACCTGCACAGATTGTCATAAGAGATATACATTTTCCCCCTTTTTGACATCAGCAAAGAGGGATTAGTAAGCAAAAAAAAAAATATCCACACAGGCAAGAAAACATCCAAGGGCACAGCCCAAAACAAAGCCAAAACAAGTTTGAAACAAAAATTGTCTGTAAAACACATCCACACTAGCGACGCAGGAAGTAAGTAAGAGTGTTGCAGATCGCCTCCTTCAACTGTTCAAAGCTGGTGTTTGACAAAACTTACATCACTAGGCCCCAATTGATTTGGAAGGGTTTCAGAGGGATTTTCAGCAATGCACTGTTTGGCCTGATCAAAGGAAATTTCAAAGTCCTCAGGCCAAACATTTTTAAAGAGAGTGGGAAACCAGTGCAACGACAGAGAAAAATAGAATCGAACAGGGCACAGTCAAGAACAATGCGTTTACCAAGGACAAGAGATTCAAGCTTATCAGGTTTACTAGAGCGAAGATTAGCATAAAACATACGGACTAAAGGCTCATACACTTTAGGCGGGGAAATAGAGAGAAATTTTTCCCACCCTTGATACACAAAGAGATCCTTTACCTTACAGTTGAGGTCCTCTATACCGTCAAGATCCACAATTCTTCCATGGGCGATGGGCTTATCCTTGAGAGAGAGAAAAGAATCCCTATTTGGGGTATCCCGGAAATTTAGGTCGGAATCGAGAGAAGCAGAGAAATCGAATTTTGATTTCTTTGGATTGGAAGAGACAGGAAGATCCTCCATGGGACGCTTACCAGAGGCTTTTTCTCCTAAGAGTTGAGAGTGTTCAGAGAACGCTCCTTAAGAAGAGGCGAAGCCCTCAGAATGATCAGACCCTAGGTCTACTTGCTCAGGAGGCGCTGAAGAGGGTTTTGCCTTAGCACGGGTGCTCTTTCTGGTGGAGGCGGAGGGTTTTTTAGAGGTTTTAGCCATGGGAGAAGAGAGGGTTTTCACAAACTGAAGAGAGAGGATGGAGATGAGAGTGACCCGAAAAGGCTTAACTTAAACTAAGAAAGATTTGACGGTTGAGTACAAAAAGGAAAGAGTGTTAGATGAAACGATGTGATGATTGGCTTTCCATCTTCGACTGCGAACTGATGGGAAACAGAATAAAAAAGAGAGGGAAGGAATTGAAAGCGTAGTTAATGCACTGAAAAGTAGTAATTATGACAAGTTTTTTGAAAAAGAACAATTAGGTCCTAAGAGTTTTTTGAAAACCAAATTATCCCAAGTAATTTTCTCAAAAGGCAAAATCTTTCTTCCAACAAAGGTTTAGTAAAAATATCAGCTAATTGGGCAGAAGTGCCAACAAAAGCTAATTCTATGTCACCCTTAAGAACATGATCTCTAATAAAATGATGCTTAATGTCAATATGCTCTAGAGTGATGCACAGGATTTTTTGAAAGACAAATTGCACTTCAATTATCACAAAAGATAGGTTTAAAAGAAAGTTCATAGTCACCCAATTGATGAGACATCCATAGGAGTTGTGCACAACATTGACCAATGGCAATATACTCAGCTTCAGTAGTGGACAAGGCGATTGATGCTTGCTTTTTACTGTTCCAGGATATTAAAGCCTTTCCTAGTAATTGACAAGTGCCACTCGTGCTTTTCCTGTCTTCCTTATCACCTGCTAAATCTGCATCTGAGAAACCTTCTAATTTAAACGAGTTAGAGCGAGGATACCATAATCCATGAGATACTGTGCCAATGAGATATCGAATAATTCTTTTTACAGCAGTCAGATGTGACTCCTTGGGAGCCGATTGAAACATGGCACATTTACAAACGCTGAACATTATATCTGGTCGACTTGCGGTCAAATACAGTAGTGATCCAATCATTCCTCTGTATTTGGTTTCATCAACTGGAGTACCCTGTTCATCCTTATCCAAATTTGTAGTCGGACTCATAGGCGTGCCAATTGATTTTGCTTTGCTCATACAAAATTTCTGGATCAGCTCCTTTGTATATTTAGTCTGACAAATGAAGTTTCCTTCTTCGGTTTGTTGAATTTGAAGCCCAAGAAAAAATGTGAGTTCACCCATCATGCTCATTTCGAACTCGCTTTGCATGAGATTTGCAAATTCCTTGCACATAAGAGAGTTAGCACTTGTGAGCACGTGATTTTTGCCCTACATGAATTATTCCCAAAATTTCAAACAAAATGATTTCTTCCAGTGTTTTGCAATTTTGTGGATTTTTATGGCATTTCTTGTTAATTATTTGCATTTGTTTGTGCACTTTTATTATTGTTTAAATTATGAAAAATACAAAATACTTGGCATTTGTTTAGGATTTAATTTCATATTTTAGGATTAATTAGTAGTTAAGGAAAAAATAAAGAAAATAACAAAAAATGGTCTTTTTGCATTTTTAGTCTTAATTTGTCTCAATTTGTGCTTAATTAGGAATTAGTGTAGTTGAAAATTAAGTACTATAATTCTAGAAGTCGATTTGGGTTTTTATTTGTTGATTTGGCATTTAATAAAAATCAGAAATAATAAATACAAAATATATAAAAAAAGGAAAAGAAAAGAAATTAATTGGAAAAAACTAAAAGAAATAGTGGTCTTAGTAAATGCCCAAATTTGGGCCAAATTGACTTAGCCCAAATGAAATCCAATACATAAATTACCCCAGCCCAAGCCCAAATCGTCAACCATGTCCAACCCGCCCCGTTACTTAACCAAACGACCCCGTTTCGATGGTCTTAAATCCCAACCGTTGAGGATCTCTGATCCAACGGCTGGGAACTGATCTAATTTCTATATTTAAATGTCGGACCATGACCCCCACCCCCTCATCGTGTCCCTCATTTCAAATCCTCAGAGAAACCCTAATCTAGACAGCCGCCACCAATTCCCCACCGGCTCCGGTGGCGGCGCCACCGCAAATCGACCCCAAAAATACACCTCTAACTCCCCTCGCCCCCCTCTTTCCAACTACGCATTCAGTTTCCCTCGGATCAGTCCCCACCTCCTCGAATCTTCATTTGAAGTTCAGACCCAAAACCCTAATCCTCCCAAATCCGCCTAAAATCACACCCTATAGTCTCTTAGGCATCCTCACTCCGAATCCCTAACCAAAATCTCTCAAATCCAAGTGGAACTCGTCGAATTTCAAATCTAGGGTTCATGGGTTCGAACCTGTTTTGGGAGGTTTTGAAGTCCGTTGATTTTTGGTTAATGTTATATGCCTATTTCGGACGAAATAGACAAATAATATTAACCGGAAATCAATTTCGACGGTTTAGCCATATGAAGCCGGAAATCAGTGAGTCCATGTTTCTTCTTTTTCTTCTCTGTTTTCAGTTTTTATTTTTCATGTTATTGTTTGTTTAGAATTCTGTTGCTATGTCGTGGTGATTTAAAATTTTAATTTAGGTCATAATTGTTCTTCCCCATATAATTAGTGTGTAATCTGCTCATTGATTTCAGTAGTAAGATTCCGTGTTCAACTGTCATTCTGTATGTTTGATTTCTGGCCGATTAGTCTTCATAGCTGGTCTCATTTTTGGTTCTGTTTGATGTTCATTAGTTCATTGCTGTGTTAGCTTTAAGATTTCTATTTGTTTAGAGTTAAATGTCAGTTAATTAGATTAATTAGGTTAATTTTTGTTTAAGTTCTATTTGGTTGATCAATTTGCAGTGATTGTTTTACTTGATTATTTACTCATGGTAGAATTAATCTCCTTTTAGTTCAATTCTAGGCTTTGTTTGATTTTTAGCTGTTTGATTTTCAGAACTACTGGTTAGTTAGACAAGTTATTGGTTAGCTAATAGGGCTGGGGGTAAGTTAGTGATTTCAGGACCAAGTCAAGGATAAAATAGGTAATTCAAGGGTAGGGATTTTAGCAAGAATTTCCTAGAAGCTTCTAGATGTGGGTTTTAAGGTAAATTTCAGAAGATAAGTGTGTTAACTTGAGAAGCAAGTTAAAAAAAATAGAGGACTGATCTGCAAATAAAAAGGGACTAGGATGGAAAACCAAAAATCTGAAAGGCTGCCCCCAC